>NW_027268737.1:0-46852 GCF_963676685.1 Mytilus edulis | reverse complement strand
AAATACCTGACAGCATGAAACGATTTCTGCATGACAAAACGGGTGTGAAAATAAAAAGCGGCTTGTGAAATACGGCAAGTCGCCAGAATATATTTTTAAACGTATAACATACGTATACGTATTTAATCTTAATCGAACGAAATAACATGATCATGTTGATTCATCCTAGGTCCGACGAACGCAGTTTTTAAAGCCTAGGAAATTTCATTAATCAGAAAATAAATTCAACGCTTTTTCACAATCAGCACGGACTTTTCACTGTCTCGTTTAGTTAACACAAACATAAACAGTTCACCTGTTCTATTTTTTAAAGGAATTGACCGGTACAGCAATTTTTAAATAAATTTCAGAAGGAGGAAAAAACTTACCGGCCGACTGCAGTTTCCATCGTTTGCCCTCGTTCTGAGGCGACGTCGCTATTAACGATGATTGAAACAGTAGAAGGGGACGTAATTCTTTTCCCCGCGTTTTTCCGTAACGCTAAAAATTTATAGAGTTTCTTTTTAGGAACGAGAATACATTAATACACTGACATGTGCTGTTATAAATACAAGCAAGCGACAACAAAAATATTACATTACAAGAAAAGAAAAGAACTTTTTAGAGAACAGACATAAAAAAGAAAAAAAAGAAAATGCAACTTATTTTACATGCACGAGAAGTAGAATGATTTACAACAATGAGTAAAACTATACAATTTACGCAAACTCCTTAAATAAGAAAGATATATAGAAAAAGTACACATGTAGTGCTCAGTGAAAAGCATTAGAGAATATTTTACTGGGGCTGTTTCGCAGGCTATTGAAGGGAAAGCTATTTTTCTATTTTAATTTTCTCCCCAAACAGGGGGAGTGAGCCGATCCTGGAGGTACTGCAATACCAGGCCAACTCGTGGCAAGAGCGGTGCAAGCACCTAACATCTCACCTAGTTGCAAAAATCAGTTTAATATCGAAGTACCCACATGGGGTACGTATCAGATATTAAGCTGATAAGAACAGATACTACACTTTGATCTTAGCCAAAAGGCCGAGAAGCGATACTCAAATCTTTCCGAGTTTCCAAAGCCTACAAATCCTATTTCTTACTCAAACACGGTGTTTTAATTTTAACCAAAGCTACACAAATTTTGCAAATTTATATACAAAAAGCACACGAAACACGAGATCTTGCTTTGCTTCAAATACCTGACAGCATGAAACGATTTCTGCATGACAAAACGGGTGTGAAAATAAAAAGCGGCTTGTGAAATACGGCAAGTCGCCAGAATATATTTTTAAAACGTATAACATACGTATACGTATTTAATCTTAATCGAACGAAATAACATGATCATGTTGATTCATCCTAGGTCCGACGAACGCAGTTTTTAAAGCCTAGGAAATTTCATTAATCAGAAAATAAATTCAACGCTTTTTCACAATCAGCACGGACTTTTCACTGTCTCGTTTAGTTAACACAAACATAAACAGTTCACCTGTTCTATTTTTTAAAGGAATTGACCGGTACAGCAATTTTTAAATAAATTTCAGAAGGAGGAAAAAACTTACCGGCCGACTGCAGTTTCCATCGTTTGCCCTCGTTCTGAGGCGACGTCGCTATTAACGATGATTGAAACAGTAGAAGGGGACGTAATTCTTTTCCCCGCGTTTTTTCCGTAACGCTAAAAATTTATAGAGTTTCTTTTTAGGAACGAGAATACATTAATACACTGACATGTGCTGTTATAAATACAAGCAAGCGACAACAAAAATATTACATTACAAGAAAAGAAAAGAACTTTTTAGAGAACAGACATAAAAAAGAAAAAAAAGAAAATGCAACTTATTTTACATGCACGAGAAGTAGAATGATTTACAACAATGAGTAAAACTATACAATTTACGCAAACTCCTTAAATAAGAAAGATATATAGAAAAAGTACACATGTAGTGCTCAGTGAAAAGCATTAGAGAATATTTTACTGGGGCTGTTTCGCAGGCTATTGAAGGGAAAGCTATTTTTCTATTTTAATTTTCTCCCCAAACAGGGGGAGTGAGCCGATCCTGGAGGTACTGCAATACCAGGCCAACTCGTGGCAAGAGCGGTGCAAGCACCTAACATCTCACCTAGTTGCAAAAATCAGTTTAATATCGAAGTACCCACATGGGGTACGTATCAGATATTAAGCTGATAAGAACAGATACTACACTTTGATCTTAGCCAAAAGGCCGAGAAGCGATACTCAAATCTTTCCGAGTTTCCAAAGCCTACAAATCCTATTTCTTACTCAAACACGGTGTTTTAATTTTAACCAAAGCTACACAAATTTTGCAAATTTATATACAAAAAGCACACGAAACACGAGATCTTGCTTTGCTTCAAATACCTGACAGCATGAAACGATTTCTGCATGACAAAACGGGTGTGAAAATAAAAAGCGGCTTGTGAAATACGGCAAGTCGCCAGAATATATTTTTAAACGTATAACATACGTATACGTATTTAATCTTAATCGAACGAAATAACATGATCATGTTGATTCATCCTAGGTCCGACGAACGCAGTTTTTAAAGCCTAGGAAATTTCATTAATCAGAAAATAAATTCAACGCTTTTTCACAATCAGCACGGACTTTTCACTGTCTCGTTTAGTTAACACAAACATAAACAGTTCACCTGTTCTATTTTTTAAAGGAATTGACCGGTACAGCAATTTTTAAATAAATTTCAGAAGGAGGAAAAAACTTACCGGCCGACTGCAGTTTCCATCGTTTGCCCTCGTTCTGAGGCGACGTCGCTATTAACGATGATTGAAACAGTAGAAGGGGACGTAATTCTTTTCCCCGCGTTTTTCCGTAACGCTAAAAATTTATAGAGTTTCTTTTAGGAACGAGAATACATTAATACACTGACATGTGCTGTTATAAATACAAGCAAGCGACAACAAAAATATTACATTACAAGAAAAGAAAAGAACTTTTTAGAGAACAGACATAAAAAAGAAAAAAAAGAAAATGCAACTTATTTTACATGCACGAGAAGTAGAATGATTTACAACAATGAGTAAAACTATACAATTTACGCAAACTCCTTAAATAAGAAAGATATATAGAAAAAGTACACATGTAGTGCTCAGTGAAAAGCATTAGAGAATATTTTACTGGGGCTGTTTCGCAGGCTATTGAAGGGAAAGCTATTTTTCTATTTTAATTTTCTCCCCAAACAGGGGGAGTGAGCCGATCCTGGAGGTACTGCAATACCAGGCCAACTCGTGGCAAGAGCGGTGCAAGCACCTAACATCTCACCTAGTTGCAAAAATCAGTTTAATATCGAAGTACCCACATGGGGTACGTATCAGATATTAAGCTGATAAGAACAGATACTACACTTTGATCTTAGCCAAAAGGCCGAGAAGCGATACTCAAATCTTTCCGAGTTTCCAAAGCCTACAAATCCTATTTCTTACTCAAACACGGTGTTTTAATTTTAACCAAAGCTACACAAATTTTGCAAATTTATATACAAAAAGCACACGAAACACGAGATCTTGCTTTGCTTCAAATACCTGACAGCATGAAACGATTTCTGCATGACAAAACGGGTGTGAAAATAAAAAGCGGCTTGTGAAATACGGCAAGTCGCCAGAATATATTTTTAAACGTATAACATACGTATACGTATTTAATCTTAATCGAACGAAATAACATGATCATGTTGATTCATCCTAGGTCCGACGAACGCAGTTTTTAAAGCCTAGGAAATTTCATTAATCAGAAAATAAATTCAACGCTTTTTCACAATCAGCACGGACTTTTCACTGTCTCGTTTAGTTAACACAAACATAAACAGTTCACCTGTTCTATTTTTTAAAGGAATTGACCGGTACAGCAATTTTTAAATAAATTTCAGAAGGAGGAAAAAACTTACCGGCCGACTGCAGTTTCCATCGTTTGCCCTCGTTCTGAGGCGACGTCGCTATTAACGATGATTGAAACAGTAGAAGGGGACGTAATTCTTTTCCCCGCGTTTTTCCGTAACGCTAAAAATTTATAGAGTTTCTTTTTAGGAACGAGAATACATTAATACACTGACATGTGCTGTTATAAATACAAGCAAGCGACAACAAAAATATTACATTACAAGAAAAGAAAAGAACTTTTTAGAGAACAGACATAAAAAAGAAAAAAAAGAAAATGCAACTTATTTTACATGCACGAGAAGTAGAATGATTTACAACAATGAGTAAAACTATACAATTTACGCAAACTCCTTAAATAAGAAAGATATATAGAAAAAGTACACATGTAGTGCTCAGTGAAAAGCATTAGAGAATATTTTACTGGGGCTGTTTCGCAGGCTATTGAAGGGAAAGCTATTTTTCTATTTTAATTTTCTCCCCAAACAGGGGGAGTGAGCCGATCCTGGAGGTACTGCAATACCAGGCCAACTCGTGGCAAGAGCGGTGCAAGCACCTAACATCTCACCTAGTTGCAAAAATCAGTTTAATATCGAAGTACCCACATGGGGTACGTATCAGATATTAAGCTGATAAGAACAGATACTACACTTTGATCTTAGCCAAAAGGCCGAGAAGCGATACTCAAATCTTTCCGAGTTTCCAAAGCCTACAAATCCTATTTCTTACTCAAACACGGTGTTTTAATTTTAACCAAAGCTACACAAATTTTGCAAATTTATATACAAAAAGCACACGAAACACGAGATCTTGCTTTGCTTCAAATACCTGACAGCATGAAACGATTTCTGCATGACAAAACGGGTGTGAAAATAAAAAGCGGCTTGTGAAATACGGCAAGTCGCCAGAATATATTTTTAAACGTATAACATACGTATACGTATTTAATCTTAATCGAACGAAATAACATGATCATGTTGATTCATCCTAGGTCCGACGAACGCAGTTTTTAAAGCCTAGGAAATTTCATTAATCAGAAAATAAATTCAACGCTTTTTCACAATCAGCACGGACTTTTCACTGTCTCGTTTAGTTAACACAAACATAAACAGTTCACCTGTTCTATTTTTTAAAGGAATTGACCGGTACAGCAATTTTTAAATAAATTTCAGAAGGAGGAAAAAACTTACCGGCCGACTGCAGTTTCCATCGTTTGCCCTCGTTCTGAGGCGACGTCGCTATTAACGATGATTGAAACAGTAGAAGGGGACGTAATTCTTTTCCCCGCGTTTTTCCGTAACGCTAAAAATTTATAGAGTTTCTTTTTAGGAACGAGAATACATTAATACACTGACATGTGCTGTTATAAATACAAGCAAGCGACAACAAAAATATTACATTACAAGAAAAGAAAAGAACTTTTTAGAGAACAGACATAAAAAAGAAAAAAAAGAAAATGCAACTTATTTTACATGCACGAGAAGTAGAATGATTTACAACAATGAGTAAAACTATACAATTTACGCAAACTCCTTAAATAAGAAAGATATATAGAAAAAGTACACATGTAGTGCTCAGTGAAAAGCATTAGAGAATATTTTACTGGGGCTGTTTCGCAGGCTATTGAAGGGAAAGCTATTTTTCTATTTTAATTTTCTCCCCAAACAGGGGGAGTGAGCCGATCCTGGAGGTACTGCAATACCAGGCCAACTCGTGGCAAGAGCGGTGCAAGCACCTAACATCTCACCTAGTTGCAAAAATCAGTTTAATATCGAAGTACCCACATGGGGTACGTATCAGATATTAAGCTGATAAGAACAGATACTACACTTTGATCTTAGCCAAAAGGCCGAGAAGCGATACTCAAATCTTTCCGAGTTTCCAAAGCCTACAAATCCTATTTCTTACTCAAACACGGTGTTTTAATTTTAACCAAAGCTACACAAATTTTGCAAATTTATATACAAAAAGCACACGAAACACGAGATCTTGCTTTGCTTCAAATACCTGACAGCATGAAACGATTTCTGCATGACAAAACGGGTGTGAAAATAAAAAGCGGCTTGTGAAATACGGCAAGTCGCCAGAATATATTTTTAAACGTATAACATACGTATACGTATTTAATCTTAATCGAACGAAATAACATGATCATGTTGATTCATCCTAGGTCCGACGAACGCAGTTTTTAAAGCCTAGGAAATTTCATTAATCAGAAAATAAATTCAACGCTTTTTCACAATCAGCACGGACTTTTCACTGTCTCGTTTAGTTAACACAAACATAAACAGTTCACCTGTTCTATTTTTTAAAGGAATTGACCGGTACAGCAATTTTTAAATAAATTTCAGAAGGAGGAAAAAACTTACCGGCCGACTGCAGTTTCCATCGTTTGCCCTCGTTCTGAGGCGACGTCGCTATTAACGATGATTGAAACAGTAGAAGGGGACGTAATTCTTTTCCCCGCGTTTTTCCGTAACGCTAAAAATTTATAGAGTTTCTTTTTAGGAACGAGAATACATTAATACACTGACATGTGCTGTTATAAATACAAGCAAGCGACAACAAAAATATTACATTACAAGAAAAGAAAAGAACTTTTTAGAGAACAGACATAAAAAAGAAAAAAAAGAAAATGCAACTTATTTTACATGCACGAGAAGTAGAATGATTTACAACAATGAGTAAAACTATACAATTTACGCAAACTCCTTAAATAAGAAAGATATATAGAAAAAGTACACATGTAGTGCTCAGTGAAAAGCATTAGAGAATATTTTACTGGGGCTGTTTCGCAGGCTATTGAAGGGAAAGCTATTTTTCTATTTTAATTTTCTCCCCAAACAGGGGGAGTGAGCCGATCCTGGAGGTACTGCAATACCAGGCCAACTCGTGGCAAGAGCGGTGCAAGCACCTAACATCTCACCTAGTTGCAAAAATCAGTTTAATATCGAAGTACCCACATGGGGTACGTATCAGATATTAAGCTGATAAGAACAGATACTACACTTTGATCTTAGCCAAAAGGCCGAGAAGCGATACTCAAATCTTTCCGAGTTTCCAAAGCCTACAAATCCTATTTCTTACTCAAACACGGTGTTTTAATTTTAACCAAAGCTACACAAATTTTGCAAATTTATATACAAAAAGCACACGAAACACGAGATCTTGCTTTGCTTCAAATACCTGACAGCATGAAACGATTTCTGCATGACAAAACGGGTGTGAAAATAAAAAGCGGCTTGTGAAATACGGCAAGTCGCCAGAATATATTTTTAAACGTATAACATACGTATACGTATTTAATCTTAATCGAACGAAATAACATGATCATGTTGATTCATCCTAGGTCCGACGAACGCAGTTTTTAAAGCCTAGGAAATTTCATTAATCAGAAAATAAATTCAACGCTTTTTCACAATCAGCACGGACTTTTCACTGTCTCGTTTAGTTAACACAAACATAAACAGTTCACCTGTTCTATTTTTTAAAGGAATTGACCGGTACAGCAATTTTTAAATAAATTTCAGAAGGAGGAAAAAACTTACCGGCCGACTGCAGTTTCCATCGTTTGCCCTCGTTCTGAGGCGACGTCGCTATTAACGATGATTGAAACAGTAGAAGGGGACGTAATTCTTTTCCCCGCGTTTTTCCGTAACGCTAAAAATTTATAGAGTTTCTTTTTAGGAACGAGAATACATTAATACACTGACATGTGCTGTTATAAATACAAGCAAGCGACAACAAAAATATTACATTACAAGAAAAGAAAAGAACTTTTTAGAGAACAGACATAAAAAAGAAAAAAAAGAAAATGCAACTTATTTTACATGCACGAGAAGTAGAATGATTTACAACAATGAGTAAAACTATACAATTTACGCAAACTCCTTAAATAAGAAAGATATATAGAAAAAGTACACATGTAGTGCTCAGTGAAAAGCATTAGAGAATATTTTACTGGGGCTGTTTCGCAGGCTATTGAAGGGAAAGCTATTTTTCTATTTTAATTTTCTCCCCAAACAGGGGGAGTGAGCCGATCCTGGAGGTACTGCAATACCAGGCCAACTCGTGGCAAGAGCGGTGCAAGCACCTAACATCTCACCTAGTTGCAAAAATCAGTTTAATATCGAAGTACCCACATGGGGTACGTATCAGATATTAAGCTGATAAGAACAGATACTACACTTTGATCTTAGCCAAAAGGCCGAGAAGCGATACTCAAATCTTTCCGAGTTTCCAAAGCCTACAAATCCTATTTCTTACTCAAACACGGTGTTTTAATTTTAACCAAAGCTACACAAATTTTGCAAATTTATATACAAAAAGCACACGAAACACGAGATCTTGCTTTGCTTCAAATACCTGACAGCATGAAACGATTTCTGCATGACAAAACGGGTGTGAAAATAAAAAGCGGCTTGTGAAATACGGCAAGTCGCCAGAATATATTTTTAAACGTATAACATACGTATACGTATTTAATCTTAATCGAACGAAATAACATGATCATGTTGATTCATCCTAGGTCCGACGAACGCAGTTTTTAAAGCCTAGGAAATTTCATTAATCAGAAAATAAATTCAACGCTTTTTCACAATCAGCACGGACTTTTCACTGTCTCGTTTAGTTAACACAAACATAAACAGTTCACCTGTTCTATTTTTTAAAGGAATTGACCGGTACAGCAATTTTTAAATAAATTTCAGAAGGAGGAAAAAACTTACCGGCCGACTGCAGTTTCCATCGTTTGCCGTCGTTCTGAGGCGACGTCGCTATTAACGATGATTGAAACAGTAGAAGGGGACGTAATTCTTTTCCCCGCGTTTTTCCGTAACGCTAAAAATTTATAGAGTTTCTTTTTAGGAACGAGAATACATTAATACACTGACATGTGCTGTTATAAATACAAGCAAGCGACAACAAAAATATTACATTACAAGAAAAGAAAAGAACTTTTTAGAGAACAGACATAAAAAAGAAAAAAAAGAAAATGCAACTTATTTTACATGCACGAGAAGTAGAATGATTTACAACAATGAGTAAAACTATACAATTTACGCAAACTCCTTAAATAAGAAAGATATATAGAAAAAGTACACATGTAGTGCTCAGTGAAAAGCATTAGAGAATATTTTACTGGGGCTGTTTCGCAGGCTATTGAAGGGAAAGCTATTTTTCTATTTTAATTTTCTCCCCAAACAGGGGGAGTGAGCCGATCCTGGAGGTACTGCAATACCAGGCCAACTCGTGGCAAGAGCGGTGCAAGCACCTAACATCTCACCTAGTTGCAAAAATCAGTTTAATATCGAAGTACCCACATGGGGTACGTATCAGATATTAAGCTGATAAGAACAGATACTACACTTTGATCTTAGCCAAAAGGCCGAGAAGCGATACTCAAATCTTTCCGAGTTTCCAAAGCCTACAAATCCTATTTCTTACTCAAACACGGTGTTTTAATTTTAACCAAAGCTACACAAATTTTGCAAATTTATATACAAAAAGCACACGAAACACGAGATCTTGCTTTGCTTCAAATACCTGACAGCATGAAACGATTTCTGCATGACAAAACGGGTGTGAAAATAAAAAGCGGCTTGTGAAATACGGCAAGTCGCCAGAATATATTTTTAAACGTATAACATACGTATACGTATTTAATCTTAATCGAACGAAATAACATGATCATGTTGATTCATCCTAGGTCCGACGAACGCAGTTTTTAAAGCCTAGGAAATTTCATTAATCAGAAAATAAATTCAACGCTTTTTCACAATCAGCACGGACTTTTCACTGTCTCGTTTAGTTAACACAAACATAAACAGTTCACCTGTTCTATTTTTTAAAGGAATTGACCGGTACAGCAATTTTTAAATAAATTTCAGAAGGAGGAAAAAACTTACCGGCCGACTGCAGTTTCCATCGTTTGCCCTCGTTCTGAGGCGACGTCGCTATTAACGATGATTGAAACAGTAGAAGGGGACGTAATTCTTTTCCCCGCGTTTTTCCGTAACGCTAAAAATTTATAGAGTTTCTTTTTAGGAACGAGAATACATTAATACACTGACATGTGCTGTTATAAATACAAGCAAGCGACAACAAAAATATTACATTACAAGAAAAGAAAAGAACTTTTTAGAGAACAGACATAAAAAAGAAAAAAAAGAAAATGCAACTTATTTTACATGCACGAGAAGTAGAATGATTTACAACAATGAGTAAAACTATACAATTTACGCAAACTCCTTAAATAAGAAAGATATATAGAAAAAGTACACATGTAGTGCTCAGTGAAAAGCATTAGAGAATATTTTACTGGGGCTGTTTCGCAGGCTATTGAAGGGAAAGCTATTTTTCTATTTTAATTTTCTCCCCAAACAGGGGGAGTGAGCCGATCCTGGAGGTACTGCAATACCAGGCCAACTCGTGGCAAGAGCGGTGCAAGCACCTAACATCTCACCTAGTTGCAAAAATCAGTTTAATATCGAAGTACCCACATGGGGTACGTATCAGATATTAAGCTGATAAGAACAGATACTACACTTTGATCTTAGCCAAAAGGCCGAGAAGCGATACTCAAATCTTTCCGAGTTTCCAAAGCCTACAAATCCTATTTCTTACTCAAACACGGTGTTTTAATTTTAACCAAAGCTACACAAATTTTGCAAATTTATATACAAAAAGCACACGAAACACGAGATCTTGCTTTGCTTCAAATACCTGACAGCATGAAACGATTTCTGCATGACAAAACGGGTGTGAAAATAAAAAGCGGCTTGTGAAATACGGCAAGTCGCCAGAATATATTTTTAAACGTATAACATACGTATACGTATTTAATCTTAATCGAACGAAATAACATGATCATGTTGATTCATCCTAGGTCCGACGAACGCAGTTTTTAAAGCCTAGGAAATTTCATTAATCAGAAAATAAATTCAACGCTTTTTCACAATCAGCACGGACTTTTCACTGTCTCGTTTAGTTAACACAAACATAAACAGTTCACCTGTTCTATTTTTTAAAGGAATTGACCGGTACAGCAATTTTTAAATAAATTTCAGAAGGAGGAAAAAACTTACCGGCCGACTGCAGTTTCCATCGTTTGCCCTCGTTCTGAGGCGACGTCGCTATTAACGATGATTGAAACAGTAGAAGGGGACGTAATTCTTTTCCCCGCGTTTTTCCGTAACGCTAAAAATTTATAGAGTTTCTTTTTAGGAACGAGAATACATTAATACACTGACATGTGCTGTTATAAATACAAGCAAGCGACAACAAAAATATTACATTACAAGAAAAGAAAAGAACTTTTTAGAGAACAGACATAAAAAAGAAAAAAAAGAAAATGCAACTTATTTTACATGCACGAGAAGTAGAATGATTTACAACAATGAGTAAAACTATACAATTTACGCAAACTCCTTAAATAAGAAAGATATATAGAAAAAGTACACATGTAGTGCTCAGTGAAAAGCATTAGAGAATATTTTACTGGGGCTGTTTCGCAGGCTATTGAAGGGAAAGCTATTTTTCTATTTTAATTTTCTCCCCAAACAGGGGGAGTGAGCCGATCCTGGAGGTACTGCAATACCAGGCCAACTCGTGGCAAGAGCGGTGCAAGCACCTAACATCTCACCTAGTTGCAAAAATCAGTTTAATATCGAAGTACCCACATGGGGTACGTATCAGATATTAAGCTGATAAGAACAGATACTACACTTTGATCTTAGCCAAAAGGCCGAGAAGCGATACTCAAATCTTTCCGAGTTTCCAAAGCCTACAAATCCTATTTCTTACTCAAACACGGTGTTTTAATTTTAACCAAAGCTACACAAATTTTGCAAATTTATATACAAAAAGCACACGAAACACGAGATCTTGCTTTGCTTCAAATACCTGACAGCATGAAACGATTTCTGCATGACAAAACGGGTGTGAAAATAAAAAGCGGCTTGTGAAATACGGCAAGTCGCCAGAATATATTTTTAAACGTATAACATACGTATACGTATTTAATCTTAATCGAACGAAATAACATGATCATGTTGATTCATCCTAGGTCCGACGAACGCAGTTTTTAAAGCCTAGGAAATTTCATTAATCAGAAAATAAATTCAACGCTTTTTCACAATCAGCACGGACTTTTCACTGTCTCGTTTAGTTAACACAAACATAAACAGTTCACCTGTTCTATTTTTTAAAGGAATTGACCGGTACAGCAATTTTTAAATAAATTTCAGAAGGAGGAAAAAACTTACCGGCCGACTGCAGTTTCCATCGTTTGCCCTCGTTCTGAGGCGACGTCGCTATTAACGATGATTGAAACAGTAGAAGGGGACGTAATTCTTTTCCCCGCGTTTTTCCGTAACGCTAAAAATTTATAGAGTTTCTTTTTAGGAACGAGAATACATTAATACACTGACATGTGCTGTTATAAATACAAGCAAGCGACAACAAAAATATTACATTACAAGAAAAGAAAAGAACTTTTTAGAGAACAGACATAAAAAAGAAAAAAAAGAAAATGCAACTTATTTTACATGCACGAGAAGTAGAATGATTTACAACAATGAGTAAAACTATACAATTTACGCAAACTCCTTAAATAAGAAAGATATATAGAAAAAGTACACATGTAGTGCTCAGTGAAAAGCATTAGAGAATATTTTACTGGGGCTGTTTCGCAGGCTATTGAAGGGAAAGCTATTTTTCTATTTTAATTTTCTCCCCAAACAGGGGGAGTGAGCCGATCCTGGAGGTACTGCAATACCAGGCCAACTCGTGGCAAGAGCGGTGCAAGCACCTAACATCTCACCTAGTTGCAAAAATCAGTTTAATATCGAAGTACCCACATGGGGTACGTATCAGATATTAAGCTGATAAGAACAGATACTACACTTTGATCTTAGCCAAAAGGCCGAGAAGCGATACTCAAATCTTTCCGAGTTTCCAAAGCCTACAAATCCTATTTCTTACTCAAACACGGTGTTTTAATTTTAACCAAAGCTACACAAATTTTGCAAATTTATATACAAAAAGCACACGAAACACGAGATCTTGCTTTGCTTCAAATACCTGACAGCATGAAACGATTTCTGCATGACAAAACGGGTGTGAAAATAAAAAGCGGCTTGTGAAATACGGCAAGTCGCCAGAATATATTTTTAAACGTATAACATACGTATACGTATTTAATCTTAATCGAACGAAATAACATGATCATGTTGATTCATCCTAGGTCCGACGAACGCAGTTTTTAAAGCCTAGGAAATTTCATTAATCAGAAAATAAATTCAACGCTTTTTCACAATCAGCACGGACTTTTCACTGTCTCGTTTAGTTAACACAAACATAAACAGTTCACCTGTTCTATTTTTTAAAGGAATTGACCGGTACAGCAATTTTTAAATAAATTTCAGAAGGAGGAAAAAACTTACCGGCCGACTGCAGTTTCCATCGTTTGCCCTCGTTCTGAGGCGACGTCGCTATTAACGATGATTGAAACAGTAGAAGGGGACGTAATTCTTTTCCCCGCGTTTTTCCGTAACGCTAAAAATTTATAGAGTTTCTTTTTAGGAACGAGAATACATTAATACACTGACATGTGCTGTTATAAATACAAGCAAGCGACAACAAAAATATTACATTACAAGAAAAGAAAAGAACTTTTTAGAGAACAGACATAAAAAAGAAAAAAAAGAAAATGCAACTTATTTTACATGCACGAGAAGTAGAATGATTTACAACAATGAGTAAAACTATACAATTTACGCAAACTCCTTAAATAAGAAAGATATATAGAAAAAGTACACATGTAGTGCTCAGTGAAAAGCATTAGAGAATATTTTACTGGGGCTGTTTCGCAGGCTATTGAAGGGAAAGCTATTTTTCTATTTTAATTTTCTCCCCAAACAGGGGGAGTGAGCCGATCCTGGAGGTACTGCAATACCAGGCCAACTCGTGGCAAGAGCGGTGCAAGCACCTAACATCTCACCTAGTTGCAAAAATCAGTTTAATATCGAAGTACCCACATGGGGTACGTATCAGATATTAAGCTGATAAGAACAGATACTACACTTTGATCTTAGCCAAAAGGCCGAGAAGCGATACTCAAATCTTTCCGAGTTTCCAAAGCCTACAAATCCTATTTCTTACTCAAACACGGTGTTTTAATTTTAACCAAAGCTACACAAATTTTGCAAATTTATATACAAAAAGCACACGAAACACGAGATCTTGCTTTGCTTCAAATACCTGACAGCATGAAACGATTTCTGCATGACAAAACGGGTGTGAAAATAAAAAGCGGCTTGTGAAATACGGCAAGTCGCCAGAATATATTTTTAAACGTATAACATACGTATACGTATTTAATCTTAATCGAACGAAATAACATGATCATGTTGATTCATCCTAGGTCCGACGAACGCAGTTTTTAAAGCCTAGGAAATTTCATTAATCAGAAAATAAATTCAACGCTTTTTCACAATCAGCACGGACTTTTCACTGTCTCGTTTAGTTAACACAAACATAAACAGTTCACCTGTTCTATTTTTTAAAGGAATTGACCGGTACAGCAATTTTTAAATAAATTTCAGAAGGAGGAAAAAACTTACCGGCCGACTGCAGTTTCCATCGTTTGCCCTCGTTCTGAGGCGACGTCGCTATTAACGATGATTGAAACAGTAGAAGGGGACGTAATTCTTTTCCCCGCGTTTTTCCGTAACGCTAAAAATTTATAGAGTTTCTTTTTAGGAACGAGAATACATTAATACACTGACATGTGCTGTTATAAATACAAGCAAGCGACAACAAAAATATTACATTACAAGAAAAGAAAAGAACTTTTTAGAGAACAGACATAAAAAAGAAAAAAAAGAAAATGCAACTTATTTTACATGCACGAGAAGTAGAATGATTTACAACAATGAGTAAAACTATACAATTTACGCAAACTCCTTAAATAAGAAAGATATATAGAAAAAGTACACATGTAGTGCTCAGTGAAAAGCATTAGAGAATATTTTACTGGGGCTGTTTCGCAGGCTATTGAAGGGAAAGCTATTTTTCTATTTTAATTTTCTCCCCAAACAGGGGGAGTGAGCCGATCCTGGAGGTACTGCAATACCAGGCCAACTCGTGGCAAGAGCGGTGCAAGCACCTAACATCTCACCTAGTTGCAAAAATCAGTTTAATATCGAAGTACCCACATGGGGTACGTATCAGATATTAAGCTGATAAGAACAGATACTACACTTTGATCTTAGCCAAAAGGCCGAGAAGCGATACTCAAATCTTTCCGAGTTTCCAAAGCCTACAAATCCTATTTCTTACTCAAACACGGTGTTTTAATTTTAACCAAAGCTACACAAATTTTGCAAATTTATATACAAAAAGCACACGAAACACGAGATCTTGCTTTGCTTCAAATACCTGACAGCATGAAACGATTTCTGCATGACAAAACGGGTGTGAAAATAAAAAGCGGCTTGTGAAATACGGCAAGTCGCCAGAATATATTTTTAAACGTATAACATACGTATACGTATTTAATCTTAATCGAACGAAATAACATGATCATGTTGATTCATCCTAGGTCCGACGAACGCAGTTTTTAAAGCCTAGGAAATTTCATTAATCAGAAAATAAATTCAACGCTTTTTCACAATCAGCACGGACTTTTCACTGTCTCGTTTAGTTAACACAAACATAAACAGTTCACCTGTTCTATTTTTTAAAGGAATTGACCGGTACAGCAATTTTTAAATAAATTTCAGAAGGAGGAAAAAACTTACCGGCCGACTGCAGTTTCCATCGTTTGCCCTCGTTCTGAGGCGACGTCGCTATTAACGATGATTGAAACAGTAGAAGGGGACGTAATTCTTTTCCCCGCGTTTTTCCGTAACGCTAAAAATTTATAGAGTTTCTTTTTAGGAACGAGAATACATTAATACACTGACATGTGCTGTTATAAATACAAGCAAGCGACAACAAAAATATTACATTACAAGAAAAGAAAAGAACTTTTTAGAGAACAGACATAAAAAAGAAAAAAAAGAAAATGCAACTTATTTTACATGCACGAGAAGTAGAATGATTTACAACAATGAGTAAAACTATACAATTTACGCAAACTCCTTAAATAAGAAAGATATATAGAAAAAGTACACATGTAGTGCTCAGTGAAAAGCATTAGAGAATATTTTACTGGGGCTGTTTCGCAGGCTATTGAAGGGAAAGCTATTTTTCTATTTTAATTTTCTCCCCAAACAGGGGGAGTGAGCCGATCCTGGAGGTACTGCAATACCAGGCCAACTCGTGGCAAGAGCGGTGCAAGCACCTAACATCTCACCTAGTTGCAAAAATCAGTTTAATATCGAAGTACCCACATGGGGTACGTATCAGATATTAAGCTGATAAGAACAGATACTACACTTTGATCTTAGCCAAAAGGCCGAGAAGCGATACTTAAATCTTTCCGAGTTTCCAAAGCCTACAAATCCTATTTCTTACTCAAACACGGTGTTTTAATTTTAACCAAAGCTACACAAATTTTGCAAATTTATATACAAAAAGCACACGAAACACGAGATCTTGCTTTGCTTCAAATACCTGACAGCATGAAACGATTTCTGCATGACAAAACGGGTGTGAAAATAAAAAGCGGCTTGTGAAATACGGCAAGTCGCCAGAATATATTTTTAAACGTATAACATACGTATACGTATTTAATCTTAATCGAACGAAATAACATGATCATGTTGATTCATCCTAGGTCCGACGAACGCAGTTTTTAAAGCCTAGGAAATTTCATTAATCAGAAAATAAATTCAACGCTTTTTCACAATCAGCACGGACTTTTCACTGTCTCGTTTAGTTAACACAAACATAAACAGTTCACCTGTTCTATTTTTTAAAGGAATTGACCGGTACAGCAATTTTTAAATAAATTTCAGAAGGAGGAAAAAACTTACCGGCCGACTGCAGTTTCCATCGTTTGCCCTCGTTCTGAGGCGACGTCGCTATTAACGATGATTGAAACAGTAGAAGGGGACGTAATTCTTTTCCCCGCGTTTTTCCGTAACGCTAAAAATTTATAGAGTTTCTTTTTAGGAACGAGAATACATTAATACACTGACATGTGCTGTTATAAATACAAGCAAGCGACAACAAAAATATTACATTACAAGAAAAGAAAAGAACTTTTTAGAGAACAGACATAAAAAAGAAAAAAAAGAAAATGCAACTTATTTTACATGCACGAGAAGTAGAATGATTTACAACAATGAGTAAAACTATACAATTTACGCAAACTCCTTAAATAAGAAAGATATATAGAAAAAGTACACATGTAGTGCTCAGTGAAAAGCATTAGAGAATATTTTACTGGGGCTGTTTCGCAGGCTATTGAAGGGAAAGCTATTTTTCTATTTTAATTTTCTCCCCAAACAGGGGGAGTGAGCCGATCCTGGAGGTACTGCAATACCAGGCCAACTCGTGGCAAGAGCGGTGCAAGCACCTAACATCTCACCTAGTTGCAAAAATCAGTTTAATATCGAAGTACCCACATGGGGTACGTATCAGATATTAAGCTGATAAGAACAGATACTACACTTTGATCTTAGCCAAAAGGCCGAGAAGCGATACTCAAATCTTTCCGAGTTTCCAAAGCCTACAAATCCTATTTCTTACTCAAACACGGTGTTTTAATTTTAACCAAAGCTACACAAATTTTGCAAATTTATATACAAAAAGCACACGAAACACGAGATCTTGCTTTGCTTCAAATACCTGACAGCATGAAACGATTTCTGCATGACAAAACGGGTGTGAAAATAAAAAGCGGCTTGTGAAATACGGCAAGTCGCCAGAATATATTTTTAAACGTATAACATACGTATACGTATTTAATCTTAATCGAACGAAATAACATGATCATGTTGATTCATCCTAGGTCCGACGAACGCAGTTTTTAAAGCCTAGGAAATTTCATTAATCAGAAAATAAATTCAACGCTTTTTCACAATCAGCACGGACTTTTCACTGTCTCGTTTAGTTAACACAAACATAAACAGTTCACCTGTTCTATTTTTTAAAGGAATTGACCGGTACAGCAATTTTTAAATAAATTTCAGAAGGAGGAAAAAACTTACCGGCCGACTGCAGTTTCCATCGTTTGCCCTCGTTCTGAGGCGACGTCGCTATTAACGATGATTGAAACAGTAGAAGGGGACGTAATTCTTTTCCCCGCGTTTTTCCGTAACGCTAAAAATTTATAGAGTTTCTTTTTAGGAACGAGAATACATTAATACACTGACATGTGCTGTTATAAATACAAGCAAGCGACAACAAAAATATTACATTACAAGAAAAGAAAAGAACTTTTTAGAGAACAGACATAAAAAAGAAAAAAAAGAAAATGCAACTTATTTTACATGCACGAGAAGTAGAATGATTTACAACAATGAGTAAAACTATACAATTTACGCAAACTCCTTAAATAAGAAAGATATATAGAAAAAGTACACATGTAGTGCTCAGTGAAAAGCATTAGAGAATATTTTACTGGGGCTGTTTCGCAGGCTATTGAAGGGAAAGCTATTTTTCTATTTTAATTTTCTCCCCAAACAGGGGGAGTGAGCCGATCCTGGAGGTACTGCAATACCAGGCCAACTCGTGGCAAGAGCGGTGCAAGCACCTAACATCTCACCTAGTTGCAAAAATCAGTTTAATATCGAAGTACCCACATGGGGTACGTATCAGATATTAAGCTGATAAGAACAGATACTACACTTTGATCTTAGCCAAAAGGCCGAGAAGCGATACTCAAATCTTTCCGAGTTTCCAAAGCCTACAAATCCTATTTCTTACTCAAACACGGTGTTTTAATTTTAACCAAAGCTACACAAATTTTGCAAATTTATATACAAAAAGCACACGAAACACGAGATCTTGCTTTGCTTCAAATACCTGACAGCATGAAACGATTTCTGCATGACAAAACGGGTGTGAAAATAAAAAGCGGCTTGTGAAATACGGCAAGTCGCCAGAATATATTTTTAAACGTATAACATACGTATACGTATTTAATCTTAATCGAACGAAATAACATGATCATGTTGATTCATCCTAGGTCCGACGAACGCAGTTTTTAAAGCCTAGGAAATTTCATTAATCAGAAAATAAATTCAACGCTTTTTCACAATCAGCACGGACTTTTCACTGTCTCGTTTAGTTAACACAAACATAAACAGTTCACCTGTTCTATTTTTTAAAGGAATTGACCGGTACAGCAATTTTTAAATAAATTTCAGAAGGAGGAAAAAACTTACCGGCCGACTGCAGTTTCCATCGTTTGCCCTCGTTCTGAGGCGACGTCGCTATTAACGATGATTGAAACAGTAGAAGGGGACGTAATTCTTTTCCCCGCGTTTTTCCGTAACGCTAAAAATTTATAGAGTTTCTTTTTAGGAACGAGAATACATTAATACACTGACATGTGCTGTTATAAATACAAGCAAGCGACAACAAAAATATTACATTACAAGAAAAGAAAAGAACTTTTTAGAGAACAGACATAAAAAAGAAAAAAAAGAAAATGCAACTTATTTTACATGCACGAGAAGTAGAATGATTTACAACAATGAGTAAAACTATACAATTTACGCAAACTCCTTAAATAAGAAAGATATATAGAAAAAGTACACATGTAGTGCTCAGTGAAAAGCATTAGAGAATATTTTACTGGGGCTGTTTCGCAGGCTATTGAAGGGAAAGCTATTTTTCTATTTTAATTTTCTCCCCAAACAGGGGGAGTGAGCCGATCCTGGAGGTACTGCAATACCAGGCCAACTCGTGGCAAGAGCGGTGCAAGCACCTAACATCTCACCTAGTTGCAAAAATCAGTTTAATATCGAAGTACCCACATGGGGTACGTATCAGATATTAAGCTGATAAGAACAGATACTACACTTTGATCTTAGCCAAAAGGCCGAGAAGCGATACTCAAATCTTTCCGAGTTTCCAAAGCCTACAAATCCTATTTCTTACTCAAACACGGTGTTTTAATTTTAACCAAAGCTACACAAATTTTGCAAATTTATATACAAAAAGCACACGAAACACGAGATCTTGCTTTGCTTCAAATACCTGACAGCATGAAACGATTTCTGCATGACAAAACGGGTGTGAAAATAAAAAGCGGCTTGTGAAATACGGCAAGTCGCCAGAATATATTTTTAAACGTATAACATACGTATACGTATTTAATCTTAATCGAACGAAATAACATGATCATGTTGATTCATCCTAGGTCCGACGAACGCAGTTTTTAAAGCCTAGGAAATTTCATTAATCAGAAAATAAATTCAACGCTTTTTCACAATCAGCACGGACTTTTCACTGTCTCGTTTAGTTAACACAAACATAAACAGTTCACCTGTTCTATTTTTTAAAGGAATTGACCGGTACAGCAATTTTTAAATAAATTTCAGAAGGAGGAAAAAACTTACCGGCCGACTGCAGTTTCCATCGTTTGCCCTCGTTCTGAGGCGACGTCGCTATTAACGATGATTGAAACAGTAGAAGGGGACGTAATTCTTTTCCCCGCGTTTTTCCGTAACGCTAAAAATTTATAGAGTTTCTTTTTAGGAACGAGAATACATTAATACACTGACATGTGCTGTTATAAATACAAGCAAGCGACAACAAAAATATTACATTACAAGAAAAGAAAAGAACTTTTTAGAGAACAGACATAAAAAAGAAAAAAAAGAAAATGCAACTTATTTTACATGCACGAGAAGTAGAATGATTTACAACAATGAGTAAAACTATACAATTTACGCAAACTCCTTAAATAAGAAAGATATATAGAAAAAGTACACATGTAGTGCTCAGTGAAAAGCATTAGAGAATATTTTACTGGGGCTGTTTCGCAGGCTATTGAAGGGAAAGCTATTTTTCTATTTTAATTTTCTCCCCAAACAGGGGGAGTGAGCCGATCCTGGAGGTACTGCAATACCAGGCCAACTCGTGGCAAGAGCGGTGCAAGCACCTAACATCTCACCTAGTTGCAAAAATCAGTTTAATATCGAAGTACCCACATGGGGTACGTATCAGATATTAAGCTGATAAGAACAGATACTACACTTTGATCTTAGCCAAAAGGCCGAGAAGCGATACTCAAATCTTTCCGAGTTTCCAAAGCCTACAAATCCTATTTCTTACTCAAACACGGTGTTTTAATTTTAACCAAAGCTACACAAATTTTGCAAATTTATATACAAAAAGCACACGAAACACGAGATCTTGCTTTGCTTCAAATACCTGACAGCATGAAACGATTTCTGCATGACAAAACGGGTGTGAAAATAAAAAGCGGCTTGTGAAATACGGCAAGTCGCCAGAATATATTTTTAAACGTATAACATACGTATACGTATTTAATCTTAATCGAACGAAATAACATGATCATGTTGATTCATCCTAGGTCCGACGAACGCAGTTTTTAAAGCCTAGGAAATTTCATTAATCAGAAAATAAATTCAACGCTTTTTCACAATCAGCACGGACTTTTCACTGTCTCGTTTAGTTAACACAAACATAAACAGTTCACCTGTTCTATTTTTTAAAGGAATTGACCGGTACAGCAATTTTTAAATAAATTTCAGAAGGAGGAAAAAACTTACCGGCCGACTGCAGTTTCCATCGTTTGCCCTCGTTCTGAGGCGACGTCGCTATTAACGATGATTGAAACAGTAGAAGGGGACGTAATTCTTTTCCCCGCGTTTTTCCGTAACGCTAAAAATTTATAGAGTTTCTTTTTAGGAACGAGAATACATTAATACACTGACATGTGCTGTTATAAATACAAGCAAGCGACAACAAAAATATTACATTACAAGAAAAGAAAAGAACTTTTTAGAGAACAGACATAAAAAAGAAAAAAAAGAAAATGCAACTTATTTTACATGCACGAGAAGTAGAATGATTTACAACAATGAGTAAAACTATACAATTTACGCAAACTCCTTAAATAAGAAAGATATATAGAAAAAGTACACATGTAGTGCTCAGTGAAAAGCATTAGAGAATATTTTACTGGGGCTGTTTCGCAGGCTATTGAAGGGAAAGCTATTTTTCTATTTTAATTTTCTCCCCAAACAGGGGGAGTGAGCCGATCCTGGAGGTACTGCAATACCAGGCCAACTCGTGGCAAGAGCGGTGCAAGCACCTAACATCTCACCTAGTTGCAAAAATCAGTTTAATATCGAAGTACCCACATGGGGTACGTATCAGATATTAAGCTGATAAGAACAGATACTACACTTTGATCTTAGCCAAAAGGCCGAGAAGCGATACTCAAATCTTTCCGAGTTTCCAAAGCCTACAAATCCTATTTCTTACTCAAACACGGTGTTTTAATTTTAACCAAAGCTACACAAATTTTGCAAATTTATATACAAAAAGCACACGAAACACGAGATCTTGCTTTGCTTCAAATACCTGACAGCATGAAACGATTTCTGCATGACAAAACGGGTGTGAAAATAAAAAGCGGCTTGTGAAATACGGCAAGTCGCCAGAATATATTTTTAAACGTATAACATACGTATACGTATTTAATCTTAATCGAACGAAATAACATGATCATGTTGATTCATCCTAGGTCCGACGAACGCAGTTTTTAAAGCCTAGGAAATTTCATTAATCAGAAAATAAATTCAACGCTTTTTCACAATCAGCACGGACTTTTCACTGTCTCGTTTAGTTAACACAAACATAAACAGTTCACCTGTTCTATTTTTTAAAGGAATTGACCGGTACAGCAATTTTTAAATAAATTTCAGAAGGAGGAAAAAACTTACCGGCCGACTGCAGTTTCCATCGTTTGCCCTCGTTCTGAGGCGACGTCGCTATTAACGATGATTGAAACAGTAGAAGGGGACGTAATTCTTTTCCCCGCGTTTTTCCGTAACGCTAAAAATTTATAGAGTTTCTTTTTAGGAACGAGAATACATTAATACACTGACATGTGCTGTTATAAATACAAGCAAGCGACAACAAAAATATTACATTACAAGAAAAGAAAAGAACTTTTTAGAGAACAGACATAAAAAAGAAAAAAAAGAAAATGCAACTTATTTTACATGCACGAGAAGTAGAATGATTTACAACAATGAGTAAAACTATACAATTTACGCAAACTCCTTAAATAAGAAAGATATATAGAAAAAGTACACATGTAGTGCTCAGTGAAAAGCATTAGAGAATATTTTACTGGGGCTGTTTCGCAGGCTATTGAAGGGAAAGCTATTTTTCTATTTTAATTTTCTCCCCAAACAGGGGGAGTGAGCCGATCCTGGAGGTACTGCAATACCAGGCCAACTCGTGGCAAGAGCGGTGCAAGCACCTAACATCTCACCTAGTTGCAAAAATCAGTTTAATATCGAAGTACCCACATGGGGTACGTATCAGATATTAAGCTGATAAGAACAGATACTACACTTTGATCTTAGCCAAAAGGCCGAGAAGCGATACTCAAATCTTTCCGAGTTTCCAAAGCCTACAAATCCTATTTCTTACTCAAACACGGTGTTTTAATTTTAACCAAAGCTACACAAATTTTGCAAATTTATATACAAAAAGCACACGAAACACGAGATCTTGCTTTGCTTCAAATACCTGACAGCATGAAACGATTTCTGCATGACAAAACGGGTGTGAAAATAAAAAGCGGCTTGTGAAATACGGCAAGTCGCCAGAATATATTTTTAAACGTATAACATACGTATACGTATTTAATCTTAATCGAACGAAATAACATGATCATGTTGATTCATCCTAGGTCCGACGAACGCAGTTTTTAAAGCCTAGGAAATTTCATTAATCAGAAAATAAATTCAACGCTTTTTCACAATCAGCACGGACTTTTCACTGTCTCGTTTAGTTAACACAAACATAAACAGTTCACCTGTTCTATTTTTTAAAGGAATTGACCGGTACAGCAATTTTTAAATAAATTTCAGAAGGAGGAAAAAACTTACCGGCCGACTGCAGTTTCCATCGTTTGCCCTCGTTCTGAGGCGACGTCGCTATTAACGATGATTGAAACAGTAGAAGGGGACGTAATTCTTTTCCCCGCGTTTTTCCGTAACGCTAAAAATTTATAGAGTTTCTTTTTAGGAACGAGAATACATTAATACACTGACATGTGCTGTTATAAATACAAGCAAGCGACAACAAAAATATTACATTACAAGAAAAGAAAAGAACTTTTTAGAGAACAGACATAAAAAAGAAAAAAAAGAAAATGCAACTTATTTTACATGCACGAGAAGTAGAATGATTTACAACAATGAGTAAAACTATACAATTTACGCAAACTCCTTAAATAAGAAAGATATATAGAAAAAGTACACATGTAGTGCTCAGTGAAAAGCATTAGAGAATATTTTACTGGGGCTGTTTCGCAGGCTATTGAAGGGAAAGCTATTTTTCTATTTTAATTTTCTCCCCAAACAGGGGGGAGTGAGCCGATCCTGGAGGTACTGCAATACCAGGCCAACTCGTGGCAAGAGCGGTGCAAGCACCTAACATCTCACCTAGTTGCAAAAATCAGTTTAATATCGAAGTACCCACATGGGGTACGTATCAGATATTAAGCTGATAAGAACAGATACTACACTTTGATCTTAGCCAAAAGGCCGAGAAGCGATACTCAAATCTTTCCGAGTTTCCAAAGCCTACAAATCCTATTTCTTACTCAAACACGGTGTTTTAATTTTAACCAAAGCTACACAAATTTTGCAAATTTATATACAAAAAGCACACGAAACACGAGATCTTGCTTTGCTTCAAATACCTGACAGCATGAAACGATTTCTGCATGACAAAACGGGTGTGAAAATAAAAAGCGGCTTGTGAAATACGGCAAGTCGCCAGAATATATTTTTAAACGTATAACATACGTATACGTATTTAATCTTAATCGAACGAAATAACATGATCATGTTGATTCATCCTAGGTCCGACGAACGCAGTTTTTAAAGCCTAGGAAATTTCATTAATCAGAAAATAAATTCAACGCTTTTTCACAATCAGCACGGACTTTTCACTGTCTCGTTTAGTTAACACAAACATAAACAGTTCACCTGTTCTATTTTTTAAAGGAATTGACCGGTACAGCAATTTTTAAATAAATTTCAGAAGGAGGAAAAAACTTACCGGCCGACTGCAGTTTCCATCGTTTGCCCTCGTTCTGAGGCGACGTCGCTATTAACGATGATTGAAACAGTAGAAGGGGACGTAATTCTTTTCCCCGCGTTTTTCCGTAACGCTAAAAATTTATAGAGTTTCTTTTTAGGAACGAGAATACATTAATACACTGACATGTGCTGTTATAAATACAAGCAAGCGACAACAAAAATATTACATTACAAGAAAAGAAAAGAACTTTTTAGAGAACAGACATAAAAAAGAAAAAAAAGAAAATGCAACTTATTTTACATGCACGAGAAGTAGAATGATTTACAACAATGAGTAAAACTATACAATTTACGCAAACTCCTTAAATAAGAAAGATATATAGAAAAAGTACACATGTAGTGCTCAGTGAAAAGCATTAGAGAATATTTTACTGGGGCTGTTTCGCAGGCTATTGAAGGGAAAGCTATTTTTCTATTTTAATTTTCTCCCCAAACAGGGGGAGTGAGCCGATCCTGGAGGTACTGCAATACCAGGCCAACTCGTGGCAAGAGCGGTGCAAGCACCTAACATCTCACCTAGTTGCAAAAATCAGTTTAATATCGAAGTACCCACATGGGGTACGTATCAGATATTAAGCTGATAAGAACAGATACTACACTTTGATCTTAGCCAAAAGGCCGAGAAGCGATACTCAAATCTTTCCGAGTTTCCAAAGCCTACAAATCCTATTTCTTACTCAAACACGGTGTTTTAATTTTAACCAAAGCTACACAAATTTTGCAAATTTATATACAAAAAGCACACGAAACACGAGATCTTGCTTTGCTTCAAATACCTGACAGCATGAAACGATTTCTGCATGACAAAACGGGTGTGAAAATAAAAAGCGGCTTGTGAAATACGGCAAGTCGCCAGAATATATTTTTAAACGTATAACATACGTATACGTATTTAATCTTAATCGAACGAAATAACATGATCATGTTGATTCATCCTAGGTCCGACGAACGCAGTTTTTAAAGCCTAGGAAATTTCATTAATCAGAAAATAAATTCAACGCTTTTTCACAATCAGCACGGACTTTTCACTGTCTCGTTTAGTTAACACAAACATAAACAGTTCACCTGTTCTATTTTTTAAAGGAATTGACCGGTACAGCAATTTTTAAATAAATTTCAGAAGGAGGAAAAAACTTACCGGCCGACTGCAGTTTCCATCGTTTGCCCTCGTTCTGAGGCGACGTCGCTATTAACGATGATTGAAACAGTAGAAGGGGACGTAATTCTTTTCCCCGCGTTTTTCCGTAACGCTAAAAATTTATAGAGTTTCTTTTTAGGAACGAGAATACATTAATACACTGACATGTGCTGTTATAAATACAAGCAAGCGACAACAAAAATATTACATTACAAGAAAAGAAAAGAACTTTTTAGAGAACAGACATAAAAAAGAAAAAAAAGAAAATGCAACTTATTTTACATGCACGAGAAGTAGAATGATTTACAACAATGAGTAAAACTATACAATTTACGCAAACTCCTTAAATAAGAAAGATATATAGAAAAAGTACACATGTAGTGCTCAGTGAAAAGCATTAGAGAATATTTTACTGGGGCTGTTTCGCAGGCTATTGAAGGGAAAGCTATTTTTCTATTTTAATTTTCTCCCCAAACAGGGGGAGTGAGCCGATCCTGGAGGTACTGCAATACCAGGCCAACTCGTGGCAAGAGCGGTGCAAGCACCTAACATCTCACCTAGTTGCAAAAATCAGTTTAATATCGAAGTACCCACATGGGGTACGTATCAGATATTAAGCTGATAAGAACAGATACTACACTTTGATCTTAGCCAAAAGGCCGAGAAGCGATACTCAAATCTTTCCGAGTTTCCAAAGCCTACAAATCCTATTTCTTACTCAAACACGGTGTTTTAATTTTAACCAAAGCTACACAAATTTTGCAAATTTATATACAAAAAGCACACGAAACACGAGATCTTGCTTTGCTTCAAATACCTGACAGCATGAAACGATTTCTGCATGACAAAACGGGTGTGAAAATAAAAAGCGGCTTGTGAAATACGGCAAGTCGCCAGAATATATTTTTAAACGTATAACATACGTATACGTATTTAATCTTAATCGAACGAAATAACATGATCATGTTGATTCATCCTAGGTCCGACGAACGCAGTTTTTAAAGCCTAGGAAATTTCATTAATCAGAAAATAAATTCAACGCTTTTTCACAATCAGCACGGACTTTTCACTGTCTCGTTTAGTTAACACAAACATAAACAGTTCACCTGTTCTATTTTTTAAAGGAATTGACCGGTACAGCAATTTTTAAATAAATTTCAGAAGGAGGAAAAAACTTACCGGCCGACTGCAGTTTCCATCGTTTGCCCTCGTTCTGAGGCGACGTCGCTATTAACGATGATTGAAACAGTAGAAGGGGACGTAATTCTTTTCCCCGCGTTTTTCCGTAACGCTAAAAATTTATAGAGTTTCTTTTTAGGAACGAGAATACATTAATACACTGACATGTGCTGTTATAAATACAAGCAAGCGACAACAAAAATATTACATTACAAGAAAAGAAAAGAACTTTTTAGAGAACAGACATAAAAAAGAAAAAAAAGAAAATGCAACTTATTTTACATGCACGAGAAGTAGAATGATTTACAACAATGAGTAAAACTATACAATTTACGCAAACTCCTTAAATAAGAAAGATATATAGAAAAAGTACACATGTAGTGCTCAGTGAAAAGCATTAGAGAATATTTTACTGGGGCTGTTTCGCAGGCTATTGAAGGGAAAGCTATTTTTCTATTTTAATTTTCTCCCCAAACAGGGGGAGTGAGCCGATCCTGGAGGTACTGCAATACCAGGCCAACTCGTGGCAAGAGCGGTGCAAGCACCTAACATCTCACCTAGTTGCAAAAATCAGTTTAATATCGAAGTACCCACATGGGGTACGTATCAGATATTAAGCTGATAAGAACAGATACTACACTTTGATCTTAGCCAAAAGGCGAGAAGCGATACTCAAATCTTTCCGAGTTTCCAAAGCCTACAAATCCTATTTCTTACTCAAACACGGTGTTTTAATTTTAACCAAAGCTACACAAATTTTGCAAATTTATATACAAAAAGCACACGAAACACGAGATCTTGCTTTGCTTCAAATACCTGACAGCATGAAACGATTTCTGCATGACAAAACGGGTGTGAAAATAAAAAGCGGCTTGTGAAATACGGCAAGTCGCCAGAATATATTTTTAAACGTATAACATACGTATACGTATTTAATCTTAATCGAACGAAATAACATGATCATGTTGATTCATCCTAGGTCCGACGAACGCAGTTTTTAAAGCCTAGGAAATTTCATTAATCAGAAAATAAATTCAACGCTTTTTCACAATCAGCACGGACTTTTCACTGTCTCGTTTAGTTAACACAAACATAAACAGTTCACCTGTTCTATTTTTTAAAGGAATTGACCGGTACAGCAATTTTTAAATAAATTTCAGAAGGAGGAAAAAACTTACCGGCCGACTGCAGTTTCCATCGTTTGCCCTCGTTCTGAGGCGACGTCGCTATTAACGATGATTGAAACAGTAGAAGGGGACGTAATTCTTTTCCCCGCGTTTTTCCGTAACGCTAAAAATTTATAGAGTTTCTTTTTAGGAACGAGAATACATTAATACACTGACATGTGCTGTTATAAATACAAGCAAGCGACAACAAAAATATTACATTACAAGAAAAGAAAAGAACTTTTTAGAGAACAGACATAAAAAAGAAAAAAAAGAAAATGCAACTTATTTTACATGCACGAGAAGTAGAATGATTTACAACAATGAGTAAAACTATACAATTTACGCAAACTCCTTAAATAAGAAAGATATATAGAAAAAGTACACATGTAGTGCTCAGTGAAAAGCATTAGAGAATATTTTACTGGGGCTGTTTCGCAGGCTATTGAAGGGAAAGCTATTTTTCTATTTTAATTTTCTCCCCAAACAGGGGGAGTGAGCCGATCCTGGAGGTACTGCAATACCAGGCCAACTCGTGGCAAGAGCGGTGCAAGCACCTAACATCTCACCTAGTTGCAAAAATCAGTTTAATATCGAAGTACCCACATGGGGTACGTATCAGATATTAAGCTGATAAGAACAGATACTACACTTTGATCTTAGCCAAAAGGCCGAGAAGCGATACTCAAATCTTTCCGAGTTTCCAAAGCCTACAAATCCTATTTCTTACTCAAACACGGTGTTTTAATTTTAACCAAAGCTACACAAATTTTGCAAATTTATATACAAAAAGCACACGAAACACGAGATCTTGCTTTGCTTCAAATACCTGACAGCATGAAACGATTTCTGCATGACAAAACGGGTGTGAAAATAAAAAGCGGCTTGTGAAATACGGCAAGTCGCCAGAATATATTTTTAAACGTATAACATACGTATACGTATTTAATCTTAATCGAACGAAATAACATGATCATGTTGATTCATCCTAGGTCCGACGAACGCAGTTTTTAAAGCCTAGGAAATTTCATTAATCAGAAAATAAATTCAACGCTTTTTCACAATCAGCACGGACTTTTCACTGTCTCGTTTAGTTAACACAAACATAAACAGTTCACCTGTTCTATTTTTTAAAGGAATTGACCGGTACAGCAATTTTTAAATAAATTTCAGAAGGAGGAAAAAACTTACCGGCCGACTGCAGTTTCCATCGTTTGCCCTCGTTCTGAGGCGACGTCGCTATTAACGATGATTGAAACAGTAGAAGGGGACGTAATTCTTTTCCCCGCGTTTTTCCGTAACGCTAAAAATTTATAGAGTTTCTTTTTAGGAACGAGAATACATTAATACACTGACATGTGCTGTTATAAATACAAGCAAGCGACAACAAAAATATTACATTACAAGAAAAGAAAAGAACTTTTTAGAGAACAGACATAAAAAAGAAAAAAAAGAAAATGCAACTTATTTTACATGCACGAGAAGTAGAATGATTTACAACAATGAGTAAAACTATACAATTTACGCAAACTCCTTAAATAAGAAAGATATATAGAAAAAGTACACATGTAGTGCTCAGTGAAAAGCATTAGAGAATATTTTACTGGGGCTGTTTCGCAGGCTATTGAAGGGAAAGCTATTTTTCTATTTTAATTTTCTCCCCAAACAGGGGGAGTGAGCCGATCCTGGAGGTACTGCAATACCAGGCCAACTCGTGGCAAGAGCGGTGCAAGCACCTAACATCTCACCTAGTTGCAAAAATCAGTTTAATATCGAAGTACCCACATGGGGTACGTATCAGATATTAAGCTGATAAGAACAGATACTACACTTTGATCTTAGCCAAAAGGCCGAGAAGCGATACTCAAATCTTTCCGAGTTTCCAAAGCCTACAAATCCTATTTCTTACTCAAACACGGTGTTTTAATTTTAACCAAAGCTACACAAATTTTGCAAATTTATATACAAAAAGCACACGAAACACGAGATCTTGCTTTGCTTCAAATACCTGACAGCATGAAACGATTTCTGCATGACAAAACGGGTGTGAAAATAAAAAGCGGCTTGTGAAATACGGCAAGTCGCCAGAATATATTTTTAAACGTATAACATACGTATACGTATTTAATCTTAATCGAACGAAATAACATGATCATGTTGATTCATCCTAGGTCCGACGAACGCAGTTTTTAAAGCCTAGGAAATTTCATTAATCAGAAAATAAATTCAACGCTTTTTCACAATCAGCACGGACTTTTCACTGTCTCGTTTAGTTAACACAAACATAAACAGTTCACCTGTTCTATTTTTTAAAGGAATTGACCGGTACAGCAATTTTTAAATAAATTTCAGAAGGAGGAAAAAACTTACCGGCCGACTGCAGTTTCCATCGTTTGCCCTCGTTCTGAGGCGACGTCGCTATTAACGATGATTGAAACAGTAGAAGGGGACGTAATTCTTTTCCCCGCGTTTTTCCGTAACGCTAAAAATTTATAGAGTTTCTTTTTAGGAACGAGAATACATTAATACACTGACATGTGCTGTTATAAATACAAGCAAGCGACAACAAAAATATTACATTACAAGAAAAGAAAAGAACTTTTTAGAGAACAGACATAAAAAAGAAAAAAAAGAAAATGCAACTTATTTTACATGCACGAGAAGTAGAATGATTTACAACAATGAGTAAAACTATACAATTTACGCAAACTCCTTAAATAAGAAAGATATATAGAAAAAGTACACATGTAGTGCTCAGTGAAAAGCATTAGAGAATATTTTACTGGGGCTGTTTCGCAGGCTATTGAAGGGAAAGCTATTTTTCTATTTTAATTTTCTCCCCAAACAGGGGGAGTGAGCCGATCCTGGAGGTACTGCAATACCAGGCCAACTCGTGGCAAGAGCGGTGCAAGCACCTAACATCTCACCTAGTTGCAAAAATCAGTTTAATATCGAAGTACCCACATGGGGTACGTATCAGATATTAAGCTGATAAGAACAGATACTACACTTTGATCTTAGCCAAAAGGCCGAGAAGCGATACTCAAATCTTTCCGAGTTTCCAAAGCCTACAAATCCTATTTCTTACTCAAACACGGTGTTTTAATTTTAACCAAAGCTACACAAATTTTGCAAATTTATATACAAAAAGCACACGAAACACGAGATCTTGCTTTGCTTCAAATACCTGACAGCATGAAACGATTTCTGCATGACAAAACGGGTGTGAAAATAAAAAGCGGCTTGTGAAATACGGCAAGTCGCCAGAATATATTTTTAAACGTATAACATACGTATACGTATTTAATCTTAATCGAACGAAATAACATGATCATGTTGATTCATCCTAGGTCCGACGAACGCAGTTTTTAAAGCCTAGGAAATTTCATTAATCAGAAAATAAATTCAACGCTTTTTCACAATCAGCACGGACTTTTCACTGTCTCGTTTAGTTAACACAAACATAAACAGTTCACCTGTTCTATTTTTTAAAGGAATTGACCGGTACAGCAATTTTTAAATAAATTTCAGAAGGAGGAAAAAACTTACCGGCCGACTGCAGTTTCCATCGTTTGCCCTCGTTCTGAGGCGACGTCGCTATTAACGATGATTGAAACAGTAGAAGGGGACGTAATTCTTTTCCCCGCGTTTTTCCGTAACGCTAAAAATTTATAGAGTTTCTTTTTAGGAACGAGAATACATTAATACACTGACATGTGCTGTTATAAATACAAGCAAGCGACAACAAAAATATTACATTACAAGAAAAGAAAAGAACTTTTTAGAGAACAGACATAAAAAAGAAAAAAAAGAAAATGCAACTTATTTTACATGCACGAGAAGTAGAATGATTTACAACAATGAGTAAAACTATACAATTTACGCAAACTCCTTAAATAAGAAAGATATATAGAAAAAGTACACATGTAGTGCTCAGTGAAAAGCATTAGAGAATATTTTACTGGGGCTGTTTCGCAGGCTATTGAAGGGAAAGCTATTTTTCTATTTTAATTTTCTCCCCAAACAGGGGGAGTGAGCCGATCCTGGAGGTACTGCAATACCAGGCCAACTCGTGGCAAGAGCGGTGCAAGCACCTAACATCTCACCTAGTTGCAAAAATCAGTTTAATATCGAAGTACCCACATGGGGTACGTATCAGATATTAAGCTGATAAGAACAGATACTACACTTTGATCTTAGCCAAAAGGCCGAGAAGCGATACTCAAATCTTTCCGAGTTTCCAAAGCCTACAAATCCTATTTCTTACTCAAACACGGTGTTTTAATTTTAACCAAAGCTACACAAATTTTGCAAATTTATATACAAAAAGCACACGAAACACGAGATCTTGCTTTGCTTCAAATACCTGACAGCATGAAACGATTTCTGCATGACAAAACGGGTGTGAAAATAAAAAGCGGCTTGTGAAATACGGCAAGTCGCCAGAATATATTTTTAAACGTATAACATACGTATACGTATTTAATCTTAATCGAACGAAATAACATGATCATGTTGATTCATCCTAGGTCCGACGAACGCAGTTTTTAAAGCCTAGGAAATTTCATTAATCAGAAAATAAATTCAACGCTTTTTCACAATCAGCACGGACTTTTCACTGTCTCGTTTAGTTAACACAAACATAAACAGTTCACCTGTTCTATTTTTTAAAGGAATTGACCGGTACAGCAATTTTTAAATAAATTTCAGAAGGAGGAAAAAACTTACCGGCCGACTGCAGTTTCCATCGTTTGCCCTCGTTCTGAGGCGACGTCGCTATTAACGATGATTGAAACAGTAGAAGGGGACGTAATTCTTTTCCCCGCGTTTTTCCGTAACGCTAAAAATTTATAGAGTTTCTTTTTAGGAACGAGAATACATTAATACACTGACATGTGCTGTTATAAATACAAGCAAGCGACAACAAAAATATTACATTACAAGAAAAGAAAAGAACTTTTTAGAGAACAGACATAAAAAAGAAAAAAAAGAAAATGCAACTTATTTTACATGCACGAGAAGTAGAATGATTTACAACAATGAGTAAAACTATACAATTTACGCAAACTCCTTAAATAAGAAAGATATATAGAAAAAGTACACATGTAGTGCTCAGTGAAAAGCATTAGAGAATATTTTACTGGGGCTGTTTCGCAGGCTATTGAAGGGAAAGCTATTTTTCTATTTTAATTTTCTCCCCAAACAGGGGGAGTGAGCCGATCCTGGAGGTACTGCAATACCAGGCCAACTCGTGGCAAGAGCGGTGCAAGCACCTAACATCTCACCTAGTTGCAAAAATCAGTTTAATATCGAAGTACCCACATGGGGTACGTATCAGATATTAAGCTGATAAGAACAGATACTACACTTTGATCTTAGCCAAAAGGCCGAGAAGCGATACTCAAATCTTTCCGAGTTTCCAAAGCCTACAAATCCTATTTCTTACTCAAACACGGTGTTTTAATTTTAACCAAAGCTACACAAATTTTGCAAATTTATATACAAAAAGCACACGAAACACGAGATCTTGCTTTGCTTCAAATACCTGACAGCATGAAACGATTTCTGCATGACAAAACGGGTGTGAAAATAAAAAGCGGCTTGTGAAATACGGCAAGTCGCCAGAATATATTTTTAAACGTATAACATACGTATACGTATTTAATCTTAATCGAACGAAATAACATGATCATGTTGATTCATCCTAGGTCCGACGAACGCAGTTTTTAAAGCCTAGGAAATTTCATTAATCAGAAAATAAATTCAACGCTTTTTCACAATCAGCACGGACTTTTCACTGTCTCGTTTAGTTAACACAAACATAAACAGTTCACCTGTTCTATTTTTTAAAGGAATTGACCGGTACAGCAATTTTTAAATAAATTTCAGAAGGAGGAAAAAACTTACCGGCCGACTGCAGTTTCCATCGTTTGCCCTCGTTCTGAGGCGACGTCGCTATTAACGATGATTGAAACAGTAGAAGGGGACGTAATTCTTTTCCCCGCGTTTTTCCGTAACGCTAAAAATTTATAGAGTTTCTTTTTAGGAACGAGAATACATTAATACACTGACATGTGCTGTTATAAATACAAGCAAGCGACAACAAAAATATTACATTACAAGAAAAGAAAAGAACTTTTTAGAGAACAGACATAAAAAAGAAAAAAAAGAAAATGCAACTTATTTTACATGCACGAGAAGTAGAATGATTTACAACAATGAGTAAAACTATACAATTTACGCAAACTCCTTAAATAAGAAAGATATATAGAAAAAGTACACATGTAGTGCTCAGTGAAAAGCATTAGAGAATATTTTACTGGGGCTGTTTCGCAGGCTATTGAAGGGAAAGCTATTTTTCTATTTTAATTTTCTCCCCAAACAGGGGGAGTGAGCCGATCCTGGAGGTACTGCAATACCAGGCCAACTCGTGGCAAGAGCGGTGCAAGCACCTAACATCTCACCTAGTTGCAAAAATCAGTTTAATATCGAAGTACCCACATGGGGTACGTATCAGATATTAAGCTGATAAGAACAGATACTACACTTTGATCTTAGCCAAAAGGCCGAGAAGCGATACTCAAATCTTTCCGAGTTTCCAAAGCCTACAAATCCTATTTCTTACTCAAACACGGTGTTTTAATTTTAACCAAAGCTACACAAATTTTGCAAATTTATATACAAAAAGCACACGAAACACGAGATCTTGCTTTGCTTCAAATACCTGACAGCATGAAACGATTTCTGCATGACAAAACGGGTGTGAAAATAAAAAGCGGCTTGTGAAATACGGCAAGTCGCCAGAATATATTTTTAAACGTATAACATACGTATACGTATTTAATCTTAATCGAACGAAATAACATGATCATGTTGATTCATCCTAGGTCCGACGAACGCAGTTTTTAAAGCCTAGGAAATTTCATTAATCAGAAAATAAATTCAACGCTTTTTCACAATCAGCACGGACTTTTCACTGTCTCGTTTAGTTAACACAAACATAAACAGTTCACCTGTTCTATTTTTTAAAGGAATTGACCGGTACAGCAATTTTTAAATAAATTTCAGAAGGAGGAAAAAACTTACCGGCCGACTGCAGTTTCCATCGTTTGCCCTCGTTCTGAGGCGACGTCGCTATTAACGATGATTGAAACAGTAGAAGGGGACGTAATTCTTTTCCCCGCGTTTTTCCGTAACGCTAAAAATTTATAGAGTTTCTTTTTAGGAACGAGAATACATTAATACACTGACATGTGCTGTTATAAATACAAGCAAGCGACAACAAAAATATTACATTACAAGAAAAGAAAAGAACTTTTTAGAGAACAGACATAAAAAAGAAAAAAAAGAAAATGCAACTTATTTTACATGCACGAGAAGTAGAATGATTTACAACAATGAGTAAAACTATACAATTTACGCAAACTCCTTAAATAAGAAAGATATATAGAAAAAGTACACATGTAGTGCTCAGTGAAAAGCATTAGAGAATATTTTACTGGGGCTGTTTCGCAGGCTATTGAAGGGAAAGCTATTTTTCTATTTTAATTTTCTCCCCAAACAGGGGGAGTGAGCCGATCCTGGAGGTACTGCAATACCAGGCCAACTCGTGGCAAGAGCGGTGCAAGCACCTAACATCTCACCTAGTTGCAAAAATCAGTTTAATATCGAAGTACCCACATGGGGTACGTATCAGATATTAAGCTGATAAGAACAGATACTACACTTTGATCTTAGCCAAAAGGCCGAGAAGCGATACTCAAATCTTTCCGAGTTTCCAAAGCCTACAAATCCTATTTCTTACTCAAACACGGTGTTTTAATTTTAACCAAAGCTACACAAATTTTGCAAATTTATATACAAAAAGCACACGAAACACGAGATCTTGCTTTGCTTCAAATACCTGACAGCATGAAACGATTTCTGCATGACAAAACGGGTGTGAAAATAAAAAGCGGCTTGTGAAATACGGCAAGTCGCCAGAATATATTTTTAAACGTATAACATACGTATACGTATTTAATCTTAATCGAACGAAATAACATGATCATGTTGATTCATCCTAGGTCCGACGAACGCAGTTTTTAAAGCCTAGGAAATTTCATTAATCAGAAAATAAATTCAACGCTTTTTCACAATCAGCACGGACTTTTCACTGTCTCGTTTAGTTAACACAAACATAAACAGTTCACCTGTTCTATTTTTTAAAGGAATTGACCGGTACAGCAATTTTTAAATAAATTTCAGAAGGAGGAAAAAACTTACCGGCCGACTGCAGTTTCCATCGTTTGCCCTCGTTCTGAGGCGACGTCGCTATTAACGATGATTGAAACAGTAGAAGGGGACGTAATTCTTTTCCCCGCGTTTTTCCGTAACGCTAAAAATTTATAGAGTTTCTTTTTAGGAACGAGAATACATTAATACACTGACATGTGCTGTTATAAATACAAGCAAGCGACAACAAAAATATTACATTACAAGAAAAGAAAAGAACTTTTTAGAGAACAGACATAAAAAAGAAAAAAAAGAAAATGCAACTTATTTTACATGCACGAGAAGTAGAATGATTTACAACAATGAGTAAAACTATACAATTTACGCAAACTCCTTAAATAAGAAAGATATATAGAAAAAGTACACATGTAGTGCTCAGTGAAAAGCATTAGAGAATATTTTACTGGGGCTGTTTCGCAGGCTATTGAAGGGAAAGCTATTTTTCTATTTTAATTTTCTCCCCAAACAGGGGGAGTGAGCCGATCCTGGAGGTACTGCAATACCAGGCCAACTCGTGGCAAGAGCGGTGCAAGCACCTAACATCTCACCTAGTTGCAAAAATCAGTTTAATATCGAAGTACCCACATGGGGTACGTATCAGATATTAAGCTGATAAGAACAGATACTACACTTTGATCTTAGCCAAAAGGCCGAGAAGCGATACTCAAATCTTTCCGAGTTTCCAAAGCCTACAAATCCTATTTCTTACTCAAACACGGTGTTTTAATTTTAACCAAAGCTACACAAATTTTGCAAATTTATATACAAAAAGCACACGAAACACGAGATCTTGCTTTGCTTCAAATACCTGACAGCATGAAACGATTTCTGCATGACAAAACGGGTGTGAAAATAAAAAGCGGCTTGTGAAATACGGCAAGTCGCCAGAATATATTTTTAAACGTATAACATACGTATACGTATTTAATCTTAATCGAACGAAATAACATGATCATGTTGATTCATCCTAGGTCCGACGAACGCAGTTTTTAAAGCCTAGGAAATTTCATTAATCAGAAAATAAATTCAACGCTTTTTCACAATCAGCACGGACTTTTCACTGTCTCGTTTAGTTAACACAAACATAAACAGTTCACCTGTTCTATTTTTTAAAGGAATTGACCGGTACAGCAATTTTTAAATAAATTTCAGAAGGAGGAAAAAACTTACCGGCCGACTGCAGTTTCCATCGTTTGCCCTCGTTCTGAGGCGACGTCGCTATTAACGATGATTGAAACAGTAGAAGGGGACGTAATTCTTTTCCCCGCGTTTTTCCGTAACGCTAAAAATTTATAGAGTTTCTTTTTAGGAACGAGAATACATTAATACACTGACATGTGCTGTTATAAATACAAGCAAGCGACAACAAAAATATTACATTACAAGAAAAGAAAAGAACTTTTTAGAGAACAGACATAAAAAAGAAAAAAAAGAAAATGCAACTTATTTTACATGCACGAGAAGTAGAATGATTTACAACAATGAGTAAAACTATACAATTTACGCAAACTCCTTAAATAAGAAAGATATATAGAAAAAGTACACATGTAGTGCTCAGTGAAAAGCATTAGAGAATATTTTACTGGGGCTGTTTCGCAGGCTATTGAAGGGAAAGCTATTTTTCTATTTTAATTTTCTCCCCAAACAGGGGGAGTGAGCCGATCCTGGAGGTACTGCAATACCAGGCCAACTCGTGGCAAGAGCGGTGCAAGCACCTAACATCTCACCTAGTTGCAAAAATCAGTTTAATATCGAAGTACCCACATGGGGTACGTATCAGATATTAAGCTGATAAGAACAGATACTTTTTATATTTCAAACATTTTATTAATAATAGATATCAAATACTATATTGATTACAATCAATAGTTAAAATCATTTATCACAGATAATACGATTGTAACTCAATAATGAAAAAGTCCCTGAAATTACTTATATTCAAATACTTTTAGTTTTAAATGAAATTACCAAAAATAAATTTACATGAAATCTATTTTCAAAACCCCTAAATAATTACTGAAAACCCCCCAATTTATAAATAAACAAACAAAGTGTTTTAAATTCCTTTTACAAATCTATATATAAACTTTCCTTTAAATACTTTACCTTTATTATTAAAACCAGTTTTTGTAAACTAGTATTATTTTTAACTTTAACTATAAATAAACATCATACGATAAATTTTACCTATAATGTTTACCTTTAACCAAATCAAAATACAAAATACATATATATTTATAAGTGATTACTTTTAAACAACAAAATCAATATCGTACACACACAACCCACTAAAGTCCATAATGCATTGTCATGTGTGCCACGATAGTTACTTATACCTTTAAATATTTAACTGAACTGTTTTCAAAACAACATGTAATAATACATTTTAAAGTTAATCTTTATATAAAAAATAAGAAGGACTTACTTCAACCTCATAATTTTTAAATTTCTTTGAATCCTTAAAACTGTCTTGTATTAACTGTCTATGTTTTTTCCTATCCGGTTCTCCGCCTATTATGTAATATAAAGCTCCAGCATTATAAATAAACGATACTAGCATATCATGTTCATCTATGCGACCTACGGCCGGCTCAACTTTGCCTGAGTCCCTTCTAATAAACCTAAGTTGACAATGTTCCTTTTTGACCGATGCTACTTTTCTCTTTTTGCCACTAACAACTGTGAATGTTTTATCTACAGAAAGATCCTCCGGTTCTGGAGCCCTGTCAGACCAAAACTTGGAACTTGACGAGGACTTATCGGTATCCACGGTATCTGATAAAACGGGGGAAGTAACCACGGTATCTGGTGTAACGGAAGTAATATCCACGGTATCTGATGTAACGGGGGAATTATCCATGGTATCATCTATGACTAACGGTATCTCATCACTTATGTCACTGATTTGTGTCTCTGGTATTGAGACTTCTTCCAACGGTACGGTTTCCTTTTTGCCTAACGGACAGTTCCTACGTATATGTCCCACAGTATTACACTTAAGGCATAACGGTGCCCTACCAACAACGGTAAGTAAACAGTCTTTCCCAGCCACTTTTGTACGGTACGGTAACGACTTAATATCCTGTTCCGATATTTCCAACGTAACTTTAATGTTTCCATTACAAAACTTAACTCCCTCTGAAGTCTCCTTTTCATGAGCACAACTTACAACTTTGCCAAACTGTTCTAGATAAGATATAACTGTATTCCGCTTTATCCACAAAGGAAGCCACAGAACCTTTAACAACACTGTACTTTTGTCTGCACGACTAACGGTGACTTTAGTATCCAACGATGTAAAGTCTGAACCTATAACTTTGTCAGCAACATTAACATCACTAAAGGTTGCATACCACGTACCACCAATATCCACTTTAAATATACCTTCTATAGCTTCCGGATTAATTAAGTTCTTTAAAATACGAAGAATCCAGGTACGTGTGTTCACTGGTGATCCATCCGAAAACGTAAACTTTGCACTTAGTCTAAGAATATCATAATCCACATTTTCCATTTTAACAAAATAACTTTACACTTTAAACTTTCTACTCGCTATAATCTTTGCCAAAAGGCCGAGAAGCGATACTCAAATCTTTCCGAGTTTCCAAAGCCTACAAATCCTATTTCTTACTCAAACACGGTGTTTTAATTTTAACCAAAGCTACACAAATTTTGCAAATTTATATACAAAAAGCACACGAAACACGAGATCTTGCTTTGCTTCAAATACCTGACAGCATGAAACGATTTCTGCATGACAAAACGGGTGTGAAAATAAAAAGCGGCTTGTGAAATACGGCAAGTCGCCAGAATATATTTTTAAACGTATAACATACGTATACGTATTTAATCTTAATCGAACGAAATAACATGATCATGTTGATTCATCCTAGGTCCGACGAACGCAGTTTTTAAAGCCTAGGAAATTTCATTAATCAGAAAATAAATTCAACGCTTTTTCACAATCAGCACGGACTTTTCACTGTCTCGTTTAGTTAACACAAACATAAACAGTTCACCTGTTCTATTTTTTAAAGGAATTGACCGGTACAGCAATTTTTAAATAAATTTCAGAAGGAGGAAAAAACTTACCGGCCGACTGCAGTTTCCATCGTTTGCCCTCGTTCTGAGGCGACGTCGCTATTAACGATGATTGAAACAGTAGAAGGGGACGTAATTCTTTTCCCCGCGTTTTTCCGTAACGCTAAAAATTTATAGAGTTTCTTTTTAGGAACGAGAATACATTAATACACTGACATGTGCTGTTATAAATACAAGCAAGCGACAACAAAAATATTACATTACAAGAAAAGAAAAGAACTTTTTAGAGAACAGACATAAAAAAGAAAAAAAAGAAAATGCAACTTATTTTACATGCACGAGAAGTAGAATGATTTACAACAATGAGTAAAACTATACAATTTACGCAAACTCCTTAAATAAGAAAGATATATAGAAAAAGTACACATGTAGTGCTCAGTGAAAAGCATTAGAGAATATTTTACTGGGGCTGTTTCGCAGGCTATTGAAGGGAAAGCTATTTTTCTATTTTAATTTTCTCCCCAAACAGGGGGAGTGAGCCGATCCTGGAGGTACTGCAATACCAGGCCAACTCGTGGCAAGAGCGGTGCAAGCACCTAACATCTCACCTAGTTGCAAAAATCAGTTTAATATCGAAGTACCCACATGGGGTACGTATCAGATATTAAGCTGATAAGAACAGATACTACACTTTGATCTTAGCCAAAAGGCCGAGAAGCGATACTCAAATCTTTCCGAGTTTCCAAAGCCTACAAATCCTATTTCTTACTCAAACACGGTGTTTTAATTTTAACCAAAGCTACACAAATTTTGCAAATTTATATACAAAAAGCACACGAAACACGAGATCTTGCTTTGCTTCAAATACCTGACAGCATGAAACGATTTCTGCATGACAAAACGGGTGTGAAAATAAAAAGCGGCTTGTGAAATACGGCAAGTCGCCAGAATATATTTTTAAACGTATAACATACGTATACGTATTTAATCTTAATCGAACGAAATAACATGATCATGTTGATTCATCCTAGGTCCGACGAACGCAGTTTTTAAAGCCTAGGAAATTTCATTAATCAGAAAATAAATTCAACGCTTTTTCACAATCAGCACGGACTTTTCACTGTCTCGTTTAGTTAACACAAACATAAACAGTTCACCTGTTCTATTTTTTAAAGGAATTGACCGGTACAGCAATTTTTAAATAAATTTCAGAAGGAGGAAAAAACTTACCGGCCGACTGCAGTTTCCATCGTTTGCCCTCGTTCTGAGGCGACGTCGCTATTAACGATGATTGAAACAGTAGAAGGGGACGTAATTCTTTTCCCCGCGTTTTTCCGTAACGCTAAAAATTTATAGAGTTTCTTTTTAGGAACGAGAATACATTAATACACTGACATGTGCTGTTATAAATACAAGCAAGCGACAACAAAAATATTACATTACAAGAAAAGAAAAGAACTTTTTAGAGAACAGACATAAAAAAGAAAAAAAAGAAAATGCAACTTATTTTACATGCACGAGAAGTAGAATGATTTACAACAATGAGTAAAACTATACAATTTACGCAAACTCCTTAAATAAGAAAGATATATAGAAAAAGTACACATGTAGTGCTCAGTGAAAAGCATTAGAGAATATTTTACTGGGGCTGTTTCGCAGGCTATTGAAGGGAAAGCTATTTTTCTATTTTAATTTTCTCCCCAAACAGGGGGAGTGAGCCGATCCTGGAGGTACTGCAATACCAGGCCAACTCGTGGCAAGAGCGGTGCAAGCACCTAACATCTCACCTAGTTGCAAAAATCAGTTTAATATCGAAGTACCCACATGGGGTACGTATCAGATATTAAGCTGATAAGAACAGATACTACACTTTGATCTTAGCCAAAAGGCCGAGAAGCGATACTCAAATCTTTCCGAGTTTCCAAAGCCTACAAATCCTATTTCTTACTCAAACACGGTGTTTTAATTTTAACCAAAGCTACACAAATTTTGCAAATTTATATACAAAAAGCACACGAAACACGAGATCTTGCTTTGCTTCAAATACCTGACAGCATGAAACGATTTCTGCATGACAAAACGGGTGTGAAAATAAAAAGCGGCTTGTGAAATACGGCAAGTCGCCAGAATATATTTTTAAACGTATAACATACGTATACGTATTTAATCTTAATCGAACGAAATAACATGATCATGTTGATTCATCCTAGGTCCGACGAACGCAGTTTTTAAAGCCTAGGAAATTTCATTAATCAGAAAATAAATTCAACGCTTTTTCACAATCAGCACGGACTTTTCACTGTCTCGTTTAGTTAACACAAACATAAACAGTTCACCTGTTCTATTTTTTAAAGGAATTGACCGGTACAGCAATTTTTAAATAAATTTCAGAAGGAGGAAAAAACTTACCGGCCGACTGCAGTTTCCATCGTTTGCCCTCGTTCTGAGGCGACGTCGCTATTAACGATGATTGAAACAGTAGAAGGGGACGTAATTCTTTTCCCCGCGTTTTTCCGTAACGCTAAAAATTTATAGAGTTTCTTTTTAGGAACGAGAATACATTAATACACTGACATGTGCTGTTATAAATACAAGCAAGCGACAACAAAAATATTACATTACAAGAAAAGAAAAGAACTTTTTAGAGAACAGACATAAAAAAGAAAAAAAAGAAAATGCAACTTATTTTACATGCACGAGAAGTAGAATGATTTACAACAATGAGTAAAACTATACAATTTACGCAAACTCCTTAAATAAGAAAGATATATAGAAAAAGTACACATGTAGTGCTCAGTGAAAAGCATTAGAGAATATTTTACTGGGGCTGTTTCGCAGGCTATTGAAGGGAAAGCTATTTTTCTATTTTAATTTTCTCCCCAAACAGGGGGAGTGAGCCGATCCTGGAGGTACTGCAATACCAGGCCAACTCGTGGCAAGAGCGGTGCAAGCACCTAACATCTCACCTAGTTGCAAAAATCAGTTTAATATCGAAGTACCCACATGGGGTACGTATCAGATATTAAGCTGATAAGAACAGATACTACACTTTGATCTTAGCCAAAAGGCCGAGAAGCGATACTCAAATCTTTCCGAGTTTCCAAAGCCTACAAATCCTATTTCTTACTCAAACACGGTGTTTTAATTTTAACCAAAGCTACACAAATTTTGCAAATTTATATACAAAAAGCACACGAAACACGAGATCTTGCTTTGCTTCAAATACCTGACAGCATGAAACGATTTCTGCATGACAAAACGGGTGTGAAAATAAAAAGCGGCTTGTGAAATACGGCAAGTCGCCAGAATATATTTTTAAACGTATAACATACGTATACGTATTTAATCTTAATCGAACGAAATAACATGATCATGTTGATTCATCCTAGGTCCGACGAACGCAGTTTTTAAAGCCTAGGAAATTTCATTAATCAGAAAATAAATTCAACGCTTTTTCACAATCAGCACGGACTTTTCACTGTCTCGTTTAGTTAACACAAACATAAACAGTTCACCTGTTCTATTTTTTAAAGGAATTGACCGGTACAGCAATTTTTAAATAAATTTCAGAAGGAGGAAAAAACTTACCGGCCGACTGCAGTTTCCATCGTTTGCCCTCGTTCTGAGGCGACGTCGCTATTAACGATGATTGAAACAGTAGAAGGGGACGTAATTCTTTTCCCCGCGTTTTTCCGTAACGCTAAAAATTTATAGAGTTTCTTTTTAGGAACGAGAATACATTAATACACTGACATGTGCTGTTATAAATACAAGCAAGCGACAACAAAAATATTACATTACAAGAAAAGAAAAGAACTTTTTAGAGAACAGACATAAAAAAGAAAAAAAAGAAAATGCAACTTATTTTACATGCACGAGAAGTAGAATGATTTACAACAATGAGTAAAACTATACAATTTACGCAAACTCCTTAAATAAGAAAGATATATAGAAAAAGTACACATGTAGTGCTCAGTGAAAAGCATTAGAGAATATTTTACTGGGGCTGTTTCGCAGGCTATTGAAGGGAAAGCTATTTTTCTATTTTAATTTTCTCCCCAAACAGGGGGAGTGAGCCGATCCTGGAGGTACTGCAATACCAGGCCAACTCGTGGCAAGAGCGGTGCAAGCACCTAACATCTCACCTAGTTGCAAAAATCAGTTTAATATCGAAGTACCCACATGGGGTACGTATCAGATATTAAGCTGATAAGAACAGATACTACACTTTGATCTTAGCCAAAAGGCCGAGAAGCGATACTCAAATCTTTCCGAGTTTCCAAAGCCTACAAATCCTATTTCTTACTCAAACACGGTGTTTTAATTTTAACCAAAGCTACACAAATTTTGCAAATTTATATACAAAAAGCACACGAAACACGAGATCTTGCTTTGCTTCAAATACCTGACAGCATGAAACGATTTCTGCATGACAAAACGGGTGTGAAAATAAAAAGCGGCTTGTGAAATACGGCAAGTCGCCAGAATATATTTTTAAACGTATAACATACGTATACGTATTTAATCTTAATCGAACGAAATAACATGATCATGTTGATTCATCCTAGGTCCGACGAACGCAGTTTTTAAAGCCTAGGAAATTTCATTAATCAGAAAATAAATTCAACGCTTTTTCACAATCAGCACGGACTTTTCACTGTCTCGTTTAGTTAACACAAACATAAACAGTTCACCTGTTCTATTTTTTAAAGGAATTGACCGGTACAGCAATTTTTAAATAAATTTCAGAAGGAGGAAAAAACTTACCGGCCGACTGCAGTTTCCATCGTTTGCCCTCGTTCTGAGGCGACGTCGCTATTAACGATGATTGAAACAGTAGAAGGGGACGTAATTCTTTTCCCCGCGTTTTTCCGTAACGCTAAAAATTTATAGAGTTTCTTTTTAGGAACGAGAATACATTAATACACTGACATGTGCTGTTATAAATACAAGCAAGCGACAACAAAAATATTACATTACAAGAAAAGAAAAGAACTTTTTAGAGAACAGACATAAAAAAGAAAAAAAAGAAAATGCAACTTATTTTACATGCACGAGAAGTAGAATGATTTACAACAATGAGTAAAACTATACAATTTACGCAAACTCCTTAAATAAGAAAGATATATAGAAAAAGTACACATGTAGTGCTCAGTGAAAAGCATTAGAGAATATTTTACTGGGGCTGTTTCGCAGGCTATTGAAGGGAAAGCTATTTTTCTATTTTAATTTTCTCCCCAAACAGGGGGAGTGAGCCGATCCTGGAGGTACTGCAATACCAGGCCAACTCGTGGCAAGAGCGGTGCAAGCACCTAACATCTCACCTAGTTGCAAAAATCAGTTTAATATCGAAGTACCCACATGGGGTACGTATCAGATATTAAGCTGATAAGAACAGATACTACACTTTGATCTTAGCCAAAAGGCCGAGAAGCGATACTCAAATCTTTCCGAGGTTTCCAAAGCCTACAAATCCTATTTCTTACTCAAACACGGTGTTTTAATTTTAACCAAAGCTACACAAATTTTGCAAATTTATATACAAAAAGCACACGAAACACGAGATCTTGCTTTGCTTCAAATACCTGACAGCATGAAACGATTTCTGCATGACAAAACGGGTGTGAAAATAAAAAGCGGCTTGTGAAATACGGCAAGTCGCCAGAATATATTTTTAAACGTATAACATACGTATACGTATTTAATCTTAATCGAACGAAATAACATGATCATGTTGATTCATCCTAGGTCCGACGAACGCAGTTTTTAAAGCCTAGGAAATTTCATTAATCAGAAAATAAATTCAACGCTTTTTCACAATCAGCACGGACTTTTCACTGTCTCGTTTAGTTAACACAAACATAAACAGTTCACCTGTTCTATT
>NW_027268736.1:0-12169 GCF_963676685.1 Mytilus edulis | reverse complement strand
AATACCGGCGAGTTTATCGGCTGAGCACAACTTTGGTGTTATTAGTTAGTTGCCCTGGCAGTTTGCTAACTTTCTGCCGCTATTTATAGGGGGTCGCATGTATAGTTTGTCCACAATTCATTAAACGGAAGTGACTTTCCAGACTGTCATAGATTTCCGGGAGTGTGCTAAATGCCGAAAGTTGTGACAACATAGCATACATCTACTGGTATGAATTTGTTGCCCTGTTCCTGTGCTACAAGTCGATATCAATTTTTTATATGTGGCCCAAATATTATGCCCGCAACGTCTGTCAACCTAAGGTGTGCTAGTTTACGATTACGTTAACAAAATGACACCTCCGCTAACGCTATTGGGTCTAATCGTTTTCTCCGTTTTTTCAAAAATACCGGCGAGTTTATCGGCTGAGCACAACTTTGGTGTTATTAGTTAGTTGCCCTGGCAGTTTGCTAACTTTCTGCCGCTATTTATAGGGGGTCGCATGTATAGTTTGTCCACAATTCATTAAACGGAAGTGACTTTCCAGACTGTCATAGATTTCCGGGAGTGTGCTAAATGCCGAAAGTTGTGACAACATAGCATACATCTACTGGTATGAATTTGTTGCCCTGTTCCTGTGCTACAAGTCGATATCAATTTTTTATATGTGGCCCAAATATTATGCCCGCAACGTCTGTCAACCTAAGGTGTGCTAGTTTACGATTACGTTAACAAAATGACACCTCCGCTAACGCTATTGGGTCTAATCGTTTTCTCCGTTTTTTCAAAAATACCGGCGAGTTTATCGGCTGAGCACAACTTTGGTGTTATTAGTTAGTTGCCCTGGCAGTTTGCTAACTTTCTGCCGCTATTTATAGGGGGTCGCATGTATAGTTTGTCCACAATTCATTAAACGGAAGTGACTTTCCAGACTGTCATAGATTTCCGGAGTGTGCTAAATGCCGAAAGTTGTGACAACATAGCATACATCTACTGGTATGAATTTGTTGCCCTGTTCCTGTGCTACAAGTCGATATCAATTTTTTATATGTGGCCCAAATATTATGCCCGCAACGTCTGTCAACCTAAGGTGTGCTAGTTTACGATTACGTTAACAAAATGACACCTCCGCTAACGCTATTGGGTCTAATCGTTTTCTCCGTTTTTTCAAAAATACCGGCGAGTTTATCGGCTGAGCACAACTTTGGTGTTATTAGTTAGTTGCCCTGGCAGTTTGCTAACTTTCTGCCGCTATTTATAGGGGGTCGCATGTATAGTTTGTCCACAATTCATTAAACGGAAGTGACTTTCCAGACTGTCATAGATTTCCGGGAGTGTGCTAAATGCCGAAAGTTGTGACAACATAGCATACATCTACTGGTATGAATTTGTTGCCCTGTTCCTGTGCTACAAGTCGATATCAATTTTTTATATGTGGCCCAAATATTATGCCCGCAACGTCTGTCAACCTAAGGTGTGCTAGTTTACGATTACGTTAACAAAATGACACCTCCGCTAACGCTATTGGGTCTAATCGTTTTCTCCGTTTTTTCAAAAATACCGGCGAGTTTATCGGCTGAGCACAACTTTGGTGTTATTAGTTAGTTGCCCTGGCAGTTTGCTAACTTTCTGCCGCTATTTATAGGGGGTCGCATGTATAGTTTGTCCACAATTCATTAAACGGAAGTGACTTTCCAGACTGTCATAGATTTCCGGGAGTGTGCTAAATGCCGAAAGTTGTGACAACATAGCATACATCTACTGGTATGAATTTGTTGCCCTGTTCCTGTGCTACAAGTCGATATCAATTTTTTATATGTGGCCCAAATATTATGCCCGCAACGTCTGTCAACCTAAGGTGTGCTAGTTTACGATTACGTTAACAAAATGACACCTCCGCTAACGCTATTGGGTCTAATCGTTTTCTCCGTTTTTTCAAAAATACCGGCGAGTTTATCGGCTGAGCACAACTTTGGTGTTATTAGTTAGTTGCCCTGGCAGTTTGCTAACTTTCTGCCGCTATTTATAGGGGGTCGCATGTATAGTTTGTCCACAATTCATTAAACGGAAGTGACTTTCCAGACTGTCATAGATTTCCGGGAGTGTGCTAAATGCCGAAAGTTGTGACAACATAGCATACATCTACTGGTATGAATTTGTTGCCCTGTTCCTGTGCTACAAGTCGATATCAATTTTTTATATGTGGCCCAAATATTATGCCCGCAACGTCTGTCAACCTAAGGTGTGCTAGTTTACGATTACGTTAACAAAATGACACCTCCGCTAACGCTATTGGGTCTAATCGTTTTCTCCGTTTTTTCAAAAATACCGGCGAGTTTATCGGCTGAGCACAACTTTGGTGTTATTAGTTAGTTGCCCTGGCAGTTTGCTAACTTTCTGCCGCTATTTATAGGGGGTCGCATGTATAGTTTGTCCACAATTCATTAAACGGAAGTGACTTTCCAGACTGTCATAGATTTCCGGGAGTGTGCTAAATGCCGAAAGTTGTGACAACATAGCATACATCTACTGGTATGAATTTGTTGCCCTGTTCCTGTGCTACAAGTCGATATCAATTTTTTATATGTGGCCCAAATATTATGCCCGCAACGTCCGTCAACCTAAGGTGTGCTAGTTTACGATTACGTTAACAAAATGACACCTCCGCTAACGCTATTGGGTCTAATCGTTTTCTCCGTTTTTTCAAAAATACCGGCGAGTTTATCGGCTGAGCACAACTTTGGTGTTATTAGTTAGTTGCCCTGGCAGTTTGCTAACTTTCTGCCGCTATTTATAGGGGGTCGCATGTATAGTTTGTCCACAATTCATTAAACGGAAGTGACTTTCCAGACTGTCATAGATTTCCGGGAGTGTGCTAAATGCCGAAAGTTGTGACAACATAGCATACATCTACTGGTATGAATTTGTTGCCCTGTTCCTGTGCTACAAGTCGATATCAATTTTTTATATGTGGCCCAAATATTATGCCCGCAACGTCTGTCAACCTAAGGTGTGCTAGTTTACGATTACGTTAACAAAATGACACCTCCGCTAACGCTATTGGGTCTAATCGTTTTCTCCGTTTTTTCAAAAATACCGGCGAGTTTATCGGCTGAGCACAACTTTGGTGTTATTAGTTAGTTGCCCTGGCAGTTTGCTAACTTTCTGCCGCTATTTATAGGGGGTCGCATGTATAGTTTGTCCACAATTCATTAAACGGAAGTGACTTTCCAGACTGTCATAGATTTCCGGGAGTGTGCTAAATGCCGAAAGTTGTGACAACATAGCATACATCTACTGGTATGAATTTGTTGCCCTGTTCCTGTGCTACAAGTCGATATCAATTTTTTATATGTGGCCCAAATATTATGCCCGCAACGTCTGTCAACCTAAGGTGTGCTAGTTTACGATTACGTTAACAAAATGACACCTCCGCTAACGCTATTGGGTCTAATCGTTTTCTCCGTTTTTTCAAAAATACCGGCGAGTTTATCGGCTGAGCACAACTTTGGTGTTATTAGTTAGTTGCCCTGGCAGTTTGCTAACTTTCTGCCGCTATTTATAGGGGGTCGCATGTATAGTTTGTCCACAATTCATTAAACGGAAGTGACTTTCCAGACTGTCATAGATTTCCGGGAGTGTGCTAAATGCCGAAAGTTGTGACAACATAGCATACATCTACTGGTATGAATTTGTTGCCCTGTTCCTGTGCTACAAGTCGATATCAATTTTTTATATGTGGCCCAAATATTATGCCCGCAACGTCTGTCAACCTAAGGTGTGCTAGTTTACGATTACGTTAACAAAATGACACCTCCGCTAACGCTATTGGGTCTAATCGTTTTCTCCGTTTTTTCAAAAATACCGGCGAGTTTATCGGCTGAGCACAACTTTGGTGTTATTAGTTAGTTGCCCTGGCAGTTTGCTAACTTTCTGCCGCTATTTATAGGGGGTCGCATGTATAGTTTGTCCACAATTCATTAAACGGAAGTGACTTTCCAGACTGTCATAGATTTCCGGGAGTGTGCTAAATGCCGAAAGTTGTGACAACATAGCATACATCTACTGGTATGAATTTGTTGCCCTGTTCCTGTGCTACAAGTCGATATCAATTTTTTATATGTGGCCCAAATATTATGCCCGCAACGTCTGTCAACCTAAGGTGTGCTAGTTTACGATTACGTTAACAAAATGACACCTCCGCTAACGCTATTGGGTCTAATCGTTTTCTCCGTTTTTTCAAAAATACCGGCGAGTTTATCGGCTGAGCACAACTTTGGTGTTATTAGTTAGTTGCCCTGGCAGTTTGCTAACTTTCTGCCGCTATTTATAGGGGGTCGCATGTATAGTTTGTCCACAATTCATTAAACGGAAGTGACTTTCCAGACTGTCATAGATTTCCGGGAGTGTGCTAAATGCCGAAAGTTGTGACAACATAGCATACATCTACTGGTATGAATTTGTTGCCCTGTTCCTGTGCTACAAGTCGATATCAATTTTTTATATGTGGCCCAAATATTATGCCCGCAACGTCTGTCAACCTAAGGTGTGCTAGTTTACGATTACGTTAACAAAATGACACCTCCGCTAACGCTATTGGGTCTAATCGTTTTCTCCGTTTTTTCAAAAATACCGGCGAGTTTATCGGCTGAGCACAACTTTGGTGTTATTAGTTAGTTGCCCTGGCAGTTTGCTAACTTTCTGCCGCTATTTATAGGGGGTCGCATGTATAGTTTGTCCACAATTCATTAAACGGAAGTGACTTTCCAGACTGTCATAGATTTCCGGGAGTGTGCTAAATGCCGAAAGTTGTGACAACATAGCATACATCTACTGGTATGAATTTGTTGCCCTGTTCCTGTGCTACAAGTCGATATCAATTTTTTATATGTGGCCCAAATATTATGCCCGCAACGTCTGTCAACCTAAGGTGTGCTAGTTTACGATTACGTTAACAAAATGACACCTCCGCTAACGCTATTGGGTCTAATCGTTTTCTCCGTTTTTTCAAAAATACCGGCGAGTTTATCGGCTGAGCACAACTTTGGTGTTATTAGTTAGTTGCCCTGGCAGTTTGCTAACTTTCTGCCGCTATTTATAGGGGGTCGCATGTATAGTTTGTCCACAATTCATTAAACGGAAGTGACTTTCCAGACTGTCATAGATTTCCGGGAGTGTGCTAAATGCCGAAAGTTGTGACAACATAGCATACATCTACTGGTATGAATTTGTTGCCCTGTTCCTGTGCTACAAGTCGATATCAATTTTTTATATGTGGCCCAAATATTATGCCCGCAACGTCTGTCAACCTAAGGTGTGCTAGTTTACGATTACGTTAACAAAATGACACCTCCGCTAACGCTATTGGGTCTAATCGTTTTCTCCGTTTTTTCAAAAATACCGGCGAGTTTATCGGCTGAGCACAACTTTGGTGTTATTAGTTAGTTGCCCTGGCAGTTTGCTAACTTTCTGCCGCTATTTATAGGGGGTCGCATGTATAGTTTGTCCACAATTCATTAAACGGAAGTGACTTTCCAGACTGTCATAGATTTCCGGGAGTGTGCTAAATGCCGAAAGTTGTGACAACATAGCATACATCTACTGGTATGAATTTGTTGCCCTGTTCCTGTGCTACAAGTCGATATCAATTTTTTATATGTGGCCCAAATATTATGCCCGCAACGTCTGTCAACCTAAGGTGTGCTAGTTTACGATTACGTTAACAAAATGACACCTCCGCTAACGCTATTGGGTCTAATCGTTTTCTCCGTTTTTTCAAAAATACCGGCGAGTTTATCGGCTGAGCACAACTTTGGTGTTATTAGTTAGTTGCCCTGGCAGTTTGCTAACTTTCTGCCGCTATTTATAGGGGGTCGCATGTATAGTTTGTCCACAATTCATTAAACGGAAGTGACTTTCCAGACTGTCATAGATTTCCGGGAGTGTGCTAAATGCCGAAAGTTGTGACAACATAGCATACATCTACTGGTATGAATTTGTTGCCCTGTTCCTGTGCTACAAGTCGATATCAATTTTTTATATGTGGCCCAAATATTATGCCCGCAACGTCTGTCAACCTAAGGTGTGCTAGTTTACGATTACGTTAACAAAATGACACCTCCGCTAACGCTATTGGGTCTAATCGTTTTCTCCGTTTTTTCAAAAATACCGGCGAGTTTATCGGCTGAGCACAACTTTGGTGTTATTAGTTAGTTGCCCTGGCAGTTTGCTAACTTTCTGCCGCTATTTATAGGGGGTCGCATGTATAGTTTGTCCACAATTCATTAAACGGAAGTGACTTTCCAGACTGTCATAGATTTCCGGGAGTGTGCTAAATGCCGAAAGTTGTGACAACATAGCATACATCTACTGGTATGAATTTGTTGCCCTGTTCCTGTGCTACAAGTCGATATCAATTTTTTATATGTGGCCCAAATATTATGCCCGCAACGTCTGTCAACCTAAGGTGTGCTAGTTTACGATTACGTTAACAAAATGACACCTCCGCTAACGCTATTGGGTCTAATCGTTTTCTCCGTTTTTTCAAAAATACCGGCGAGTTTATCGGCTGAGCACAACTTTGGTGTTATTAGTTAGTTGCCCTGGCAGTTTGCTAACTTTCTGCCGCTATTTATAGGGGGTCGCATGTATAGTTTGTCCACAATTCATTAAACGGAAGTGACTTTCCAGACTGTCATAGATTTCCGGGAGTGTGCTAAATGCCGAAAGTTGTGACAACATAGCATACATCTACTGGTATGAATTTGTTGCCCTGTTCCTGTGCTACAAGTCGATATCAATTTTTTATATGTGGCCCAAATATTATGCCCGCAACGTCTGTCAACCTAAGGTGTGCTAGTTTACGATTACGTTAACAAAATGACACCTCCGCTAACGCTATTGGGTCTAATCGTTTTCTCCGTTTTTTCAAAAATACCGGCGAGTTTATCGGCTGAGCACAACTTTGGTGTTATTAGTTAGTTGCCCTGGCAGTTTGCTAACTTTCTGCCGCTATTTATAGGGGGTCGCATGTATAGTTTGTCCACAATTCATTAAACGGAAGTGACTTTCCAGACTGTCATAGATTTCCGGGAGTGTGCTAAATGCCGAAAGTTGTGACAACATAGCATACATCTACTGGTATGAATTTGTTGCCCTGTTCCTGTGCTACAAGTCGATATCAATTTTTTATATGTGGCCCAAATATTATGCCCGCAACGTCTGTCAACCTAAGGTGTGCTAGTTTACGATTACGTTAACAAAATGACACCTCCGCTAACGCTATTGGGTCTAATCGTTTTCTCCGTTTTTTCAAAAATACCGGCGAGTTTATCGGCTGAGCACAACTTTGGTGTTATTAGTTAGTTGCCCTGGCAGTTTGCTAACTTTCTGCCGCTATTTATAGGGGGTCGCATGTATAGTTTGTCCACAATTCATTAAACGGAAGTGACTTTCCAGACTGTCATAGATTTCCGGGAGTGTGCTAAATGCCGAAAGTTGTGACAACATAGCATACATCTACTGGTATGAATTTGTTGCCCTGTTCCTGTGCTACAAGTCGATATCAATTTGTTATATGTGGCCCAAATATTATGCCCGCAACGTCTGTCAACCTAAGGTGTGCTAGTTTACGATTACGTTAACAAAATGACACCTCCGCTAACGCTATTGGGTCTAATCGTTTTCTCCGTTTTTTCAAAAATACCGGCGAGTTTATCGGCTGAGCACAACTTTGGTGTTATTAGTAAGTTGCCCTGGCAGTTTGCTAACTTTCTGCCGCTATTTATAGGGGGTCGCATGTATAGTTTGTCCACAATTCATTAAACGGAAGTGACTTTCCAGACTGTCATAGATTTCCGGGAGTGTGCTAAATGCCGAAAGTTGTGACAACATAGCATACATCTACTGGTATGAATTTGTTGCCCTGTTCCTGTGCTACAAGTCGATATCAATTTTTTATATGTGGCCCAAATATTATGCCCGCAACGTCTGTCAACCTAAGGTGTGCTAGTTTACGATTACGTTAACAAAATGACACCTCCGCTAACGCTATTGGGTCTAATCGTTTTCTCCGTTTTTTCAAAAATACCGGCGAGTTTATCGGCTGAGCACAACTTTGGTGTTATTAGTTAGTTGCCCTGGCAGTTTGCTAACTTTCTGCCGCCATTTATAGGGGGTCGCATGTATAGTTTGTCCACAATTCATTAAACGGAAGTGACTTTCCAGACTGTCATAGATTTCCGGGAGTGTGCTAAATGCCGAAAGTTGTGACAACATAGCATACATCTACTGGTATGAATTTGTTGCCCTGTTCCTGTGCTACAAGTCGATATCAATTTTTTATATGTGGCCCAAATATTATGCCCGCAACGTCTGTCAACCTAAGGTGTGCTAGTTTACGATTACGTTAACAAAATGACACCTCCGCTAACGCTATTGGGTCTAATCGTTTTCTCCGTTTTTTCAAAAATACCGGCGAGTTTATCGGCTGAGCACAACTTTGGTGTTATTAGTTAGTTGCCCTGGCAGTTTGCTAACTTTCTGCCGCTATTTATAGGGGGTCGCATGTATAGTTTGTCCACAATTCATTAAACGGAAGTGACTTTCCAGACTGTCATAGATTTCCGGGAGTGTGCTAAATGCCGAAAGTTGTGACAACATAGCATACATCTACTGGTATGAATTTGTTGCCCTGTTCCTGTGCTACAAGTCGATATCAATTTTTTATATGTGGCCCAAATATTATGCCCGCAACGTCTGTCAACCTAAGGTGTGCTAGTTTACGATTACGTTAACAAAATGACACCTCCGCTAACGCTATTGGGTCTAATCGTTTTCTCCGTTTTTTCAAAAATACCGGCGAGTTTATCGGCTGAGCACAACTTTGGTGTTATTAGTTAGTTGCCCTGGCAGTTTGCTAACTTTCTGCCGCTATTTATAGGGGGTCGCATGTATAGTTTGTCCACAATTCATTAAACGGAAGTGACTTTCCAGACTGTCATAGATTTCCGGAGTGTGCTAAATGCCGAAAGTTGTGACAACATAGCATACATCTACTGGTATGAATTTGTTGCCCTGTTCCTGTGCTACAAGTCGATATCAATTTTTTATATGTGGCCCAAATATTATGCCCGCAACGTCTGTCAACCTAAGGTGTGCTAGTTTACGATTACGTTAACAAAATGACACCTCCGCTAACGCTATTGGGTCTAATCGTTTTCTCCGTTTTTTCAAAAATACCGGCGAGTTTATCGGCTGAGCACAACTTTGGTGTTATTAGTTAGTTGCCCTGGCAGTTTGCTAACTTTCTGCCGCTATTTATAGGGGGTCGCATGTATAGTTTGTCCACAATTCATTAAACGGAAGTGACTTTCCAGACTGTCATAGATTTCCGGGAGTGTGCTAAATGCCGAAAGTTGTGACAACATAGCATACATCTACTGGTATGAATTTGTTGCCCTGTTCCTGTGCTACAAGTCGATATCAATTTTTTATATGTGGCCCAAATATTATGCCCGCAACGTCTGTCAACCTAAGGTGTGCTAGTTTACGATTACGTTAACAAAATGACACCTCCGCTAACGCTATTGGGTCTAATCGTTTTCTCCGTTTTTTCAAAAATACCGGCGAGTTTATCGGCTGAGCACAACTTTGGTGTTATTAGTTAGTTGCCCTGGCAGTTTGCTAACTTTCTGCCGCTATTTATAGGGGGTCGCATGTATAGTTTGTCCACAATTCATTAAACGGAAGTGACTTTCCAGACTGTCATAGATTTCCGGGAGTGTGCTAAATGCCGAAAGTTGTGACAACATAGCATACATCTACTGGTATGAATTTGTTGCCCTGTTCCTGTGCTACAAGTCGATATCAATTTTTTATATGTGGCCCAAATATTATGCCCGCAACGTCTGTCAACCTAAGGTGTGCTAGTTTACGATTACGTTAACAAAATGACACCTCCGCTAACGCTATTGGGTCTAATCGTTTTCTCCGTTTTTTCAAAAATACCGGCGAGTTTATCGGCTGAGCACAACTTTGGTGTTATTAGTTAGTTGCCCTGGCAGTTTGCTAACTTTCTGCCGCTATTTATAGGGGGTCGCATGTATAGTTTGTCCACAATTCATTAAACGGAAGTGACTTCCAGACTGTCATAGATTTCCGGGAGTGTGCTAAATGCCGAAAGTTGTGACAACATAGCATACATCTACTGGTATGAATTTGTTGCCCTGTTCCTGTGCTACAAGTCGATATCAATTTTTTATATGTGGCCCAAATATTATGCCCGCAACGTCTGTCAACCTAAGGTGTGCTAGTTTACGATTACGTTAACAAAATGACACCTCCGCTAACGCTATTGGGTCTAATCGTTTTCTCCGTTTTTTCAAAAATACCGGCGAGTTTATCGGCTGAGCACAACTTTGGTGTTATTAGTTAGTTGCCCTGGCAGTTTGCTAACTTTCTGCCGCTATTTATAGGGGGTCGCATGTATAGTTTGTCCACAATTCATTAAACGGAAGTGACTTTCCAGACTGTCATAGATTTCCGGGAGTGTGCTAAATGCCGAAAGTTGTGACAACATAGCATACATCTACTGGTATGAATTTGTTGCCCTGTTCCTGTGCTACAAGTCGATATCAATTTTTTATATGTGGCCCAAATATTATGCCCGCAACGTCTGTCAACCTAAGGTGTGCTAGTTTACGATTACGTTAACAAAATGACACCTCCGCTAACGCTATTGGGTCTAATCGTTTTCTCCGTTTTTTCAAAAATACCGGCGAGTTTATCGGCTGAGCACAACTTTGGTGTTATTAGTTAGTTGCCCTGGCAGTTTGCTAACTTTCTGCCGCTATTTATAGGGGGTCGCATGTATAGTTTGTCCACAATTCATTAAACGGAAGTGACTTTCCAGACTGTCATAGATTTCCGGGAGTGTGCTAAATGCCGAAAGTTGTGACAACATAGCATACATCTACTGGTATGAATTTGTTGCCCTGTTCCTGTGCTACAAGTCGATATCAATTTTTTATATGTGGCCCAAATATTATGCCCGCAACGTCTGTCAACCTAAGGTGTGCTAGTTTACGATTACGTTAACAAAATGACACCTCCGCTAACGCTATTGGGTCTAATCGTTTTCTCCGTTTTTTCAAAAATACCGGCGAGTTTATCGGCTGAGCACAACTTTGGTGTTATTAGTTAGTTGCCCTGGCAGTTTGCTAACTTTCTGCCGCTATTTATAGGGGGTCGCATGTATAGTTTGTCCACAATTCATTAAACGGAAGTGACTTTCCAGACTGTCATAGATTTCCGGGAGTGTGCTAAATGCCGAAAGTTGTGACAACATAGCATACATCTACTGGTATGAATTTGTTGCCCTGTTCCTGTGCTACAAGTCGATATCAATTTTTTATATGTGGCCCAAATATTATGCCCGCAACGTCTGTCAACCTAAGGTGTGCTAGTTTACGATTACGTTAACAAAATGACACCTCCGCTAACGCTATTGGGTCTAATCGTTTTCTCCGTTTTTTCAAAAATACCGGCGAGTTTATCGGCTGAGCACAACTTTGGTGTTATTAGTTAGTTGCCCTGGCAGTTTGCTAACTTTCTGCCGCTATTTATAGGGGTCGCATGTATAGTTTGTCCACAATTCATTAAACGGAAGTGACTTTCCAGACTGTCATAGATTTCCGGGAGTGTGCTAAATGCCGAAAGTTGTGACAACATAGCATACATCTACTGGTATGAATTTGTTGCCCTGTTCCTGTGCTACAAGTCGATATCAATTTTTTATATGTGGCCCAACACTATTATGCCCGCAACGTCTGTCAACCTAAGGTGTGCTAGTTTACGATTACGTTAACAAAATGACACCTCCGCTAACGCTATTGGGTCTAATCGTTTTCTCCGTTTTTCAAAAATACCGGCGAGTTTATCGGCTGAGCACAACTTTGGTGTTATTAGTTAGTTGCCCTGGCAGTTTGCTAACTTTCTGCGCTATTTATAGGGGGTCGCATGTATAGTTTGTCCACAATTCATTAAACGGAAGTGACTTTCCAGACTGTCATAGATTTCCGGGAGTGTGCTAAATGCCGAAAGTTGTGACAACATAGCATACATCTACTGGTATGAATTTGTTGCCCTGTTCCTGTGCTACAAGTCGATATCAATTTTTTATATGTGGCCC
>NW_027268735.1:0-26861 GCF_963676685.1 Mytilus edulis | reverse complement strand
GAAAGTTTTATCATATTATGATGCTTTTTCGTGTCAAATTTACCATTCTGTCAATTTTGTAAATTTGTAATAGAGAGGCTGGGGAAAAATTACTATATAATGTAAATAAAACTCTATCTGAAGCAGAAAAACGGTTATGTGATAGCGAAATTACAAAAGATGAAATTTTCAAAGCAATTAAATTAATGAAAAGGGATAAATCACCAGGGGAAGATGGCATAACTGCAGAATTTTATCAGGAATATTGGTTTTTGATACAGGATGAGCTTACGCAAATATTAAAAGAAACCTTTTTTGATAAAACACTTTCCGAATCGCAGAGACTTGGAATGATAAGCCTATTATATAAAAGTGGGGAGAGGGAGGATATTAAAAACTGGCGACCTATAACATTATTAAATGTAGACTATAAAACTTGCTCAAAAATTCTGGCTGAACGTTTGAAAATAGTTCTACCATCTATTATAGAAACAGATCAAAAAGGGTTTGTTAAGGGCAGAAATATTTTTGATTCTAATAGAATGCTGCAAGATATTTTCGATTTTAAAGATATGGAAGACGAAGAAGGATCGATCCTTTTTCTTGATCAAACAAAAGCTTTTGACTATGCAGAATGGGAATGGTTAGATGCATGTTTAGAAAAATTTCAATTTGGGGAAAATTTTCGGGAATGGGTTAAAATGATACTAAAAAATGCTAAAACTTGTTTAATGACTAACGGTTTTCAATCAAGATACGTCCCAATTTCTAGATCAATCCGTCAGGGCTGTCCAATATCGCCGATGCTATACATTTTACAAGTAGAGCCGATGGCAGCCACAATTAGGGCTAATCCGAAAATTCAAGGAATAAATTTACCCCACCCTGACATAGAAAATGAAAAGAAAGAGGTTAAGATTAACATGTTTGCAGACGATACACAATTTTTTAATAGAACAGAGGAATCAATCGAGGAAACATTCAAGGTTTTAGAAATATACGAGAAAGCATCGGGTGCTAAGATAAATTATGAAAAGACTGTAGGGATATATTTGGGTCGTTGAAAAATAAAACACCAAAATATGAAAAAATTTGGTGGTCAAGCGAACCAATTAAAGCATTGGGAGTCATGCATGGATACAGTGTTGATATAGAAGCTATATGGTTAGAAAAAATAAAGAAGATTAAGGCGTGTCTTGAGGTTTGGAAATCTCGTGACCTAACATTGAAGGGCAGGGTCTTTATATTAAAATCATTGATTATATCTAAAATAGGGTTCGAAATCGAAATGCGAGGTATACCTGAAAAATATAAAAAAGAAATAAACAAGGTCATGTGGAATTTTATATGGGAGGGAAAAGTAAATTTAATTAAAAGGGACGTGTGTTGCTTACCGGTAGAGGAAGGGGGGATTGGTATGATCAATATAGACTCGTTCATTAAATCCAAACAAATCAAAAGTATGCAAAAGATTTTAAGATCAAAAACCGATAACTGGAATACAATAGCCAAATGGTGGCTACAGAAGTTTGATATCAAATATAATTGTGATAATTTTTTAGCAAAGTGTTCGGACTTACGAGGATTACAAATGGAAAATTTTCCAAAATACTATCTTGAGTTAATTAAAACGTGGTCAAAATTTTTACGTATACAAAGTCCAATAAATAAAAACGATATCCTAAACCAACAACTTTTTGGAAACATAAAAATTCAATACAACAAAAAACCTATTTTTTTCGCTAACTTCGGAAAAAGTGGCATTCATACAATAAAAGATATTTGGGATGAAGAAACGAAAAACATCAAAAGCGACAACTTTATATACAATACTCTTAAAGATAAGAGAAACTGGATCTCGGAATGGACAAGGCTGAAATTAGCTATTCCAAAATTGTTCAAGGACAGACTAAAAAACGTCCACGTTGATCCAGAACCCCCCAAAAATGGTTATTACATTAAAAATACATTTGAATTTTACGATAAACAGAATAAAGTAGTAATCCCAAGTGAGATATCTTTGAAATTAATCCAATATTCGTTAAATTTAGATATAGTTCCAAACTGTCAAATAAAATGGAATATTCAGTATAATTCGGAATTACCGTGGAAAAAGATCTGGATAAATTTAAATAAAAGTATGTCCTCTAAGAAAGCAAATCAAATTAGCTGGAAAATTGTTCATAACATTATCTATACGGAGCAAAAACTATTTAGAATCGGCAAATCAAATAATGGCAAATGCCATTTTTGTAAAACAGAAAACGAAACTCTCACACACCTTTTTCACAGCTGTAACATTATAATGGTTGTTTGGGAACACATTTTTGATGCGCTTAAAACATATAATGTACTTAGAGACAAAATGACATAAAAATTGATAACTATAAAAAAAAAATTTTTTTTTGTAAATTTGTGATTTTTCTTTGTTTCAAGAACAAAATGCATATTATTTTGTTTTCCTTGTTATAAATGATTGAAAAAAATACATATCTAAGAAATTTGAAAAGAAAAAGTTATATGGGATGTTTATGTTTCTGGTAAAATCATTGTTTGTACCCCTCACCCATTTTTCTCTAAATTTCAGCTAAAAAGACTGACTTGATTAGTAATAAAATTTGAAAATTTCATTACTCAAAAACTACTTATTGGAAATACACATTTCTTTCACAGAGTTAAGTTTGATTATGATAATTATCAAATTCATTGCTATTTTCCACTTGTATCACATTTTTTGGAAATAATTCCAGAACGAGATTTCAATGAGACTGAATGAGACTGAAACGTCAGAAGAATACATCCTTAATGCAATCTTTTTTTCTCATTGTATCATTGTATTGTATACACTGATATTAATTTTCTATCTTTAATGCACAAAACAATATATTTCAAGTGTGCCGTTTGTTTGCCCTTGTGATATAAATCTTCTCTGACCATAATGACATATTTTAGCTATGTTGTGCCTTGCTTATATTGTAGTCAATTAAGTTACAATTATCTCCCAATTGATACGATATTCCCGTGCGTGCATTTCCTATCATGATTTTCTTGATAGAGGGTTACTGTTCACAAGGAAGCTATTAAACCAAGAGTTCCAAATGGTGAAGTTGAAATCATCCCTTCGTAAATTTTACGGACGCCATCACGAGTTGGTTGACCGTTATGAAATAACCGTTTCACAAATGATATCGGATATGTTCCTTACGTCGCAACTACTATCCCCTTCCCTTTCATGAATTTGACCTACCGAATTAGACTATTTACCGGATTTGTAATCACATAAGCAACACGACGGGTGCCACATGTGGAGCAGGATCTGCTTACCCTTCCGGAGCACCTGAGATCACCCCTAGTTTTTGGTAGGGTTCGTGTTGTTTATTTTTTAGTTTTCTATGTTGTGTCATGTGTACTATTGTTTTCCTGTTTGTTTTTTTCATTTTTTAACCATGGCGTTGTCAGTTTGTTTTAGATTTATGAGTTTGACTGTCCCTTTGGTATCTTTCGTCCCTCTTTTACAATAGCATTATGTTATTTAATATCGACACTGCAGGATGACTTAGGAGTAGATTGTTATGAATACTTTGGGATTGTAACCTTGTTCGCTGCCTACGCAAATTTGTTATAATTTCTATAAACAAAGAAATAAAAAAATTCATTTAGTTTCAACCTATATATAAGCAAATTGTATTCCCTAAATACCCGACGCCAATATTAAATTGTGTTTATTAATAAGCTGATGTTGTACTGTTATAACACTGTCCCAGGTTAGGGGGAGGGTTGGAATCCCGCTTACATGTTTTACATTACTTATGTATGTGCCTGTCCAAAGTCAGAAGCCAGTAGTTCAGTGGTTGTCGTTTGTTTATGTGTTACATATTTGCTTTTCGTTCATTTGTTTTACATAAATAAGGCCGTTAGTTTTCTCGTTTGAATTGTTTTACATTGTCTTATCGGGGCCTATTATAGCTGACTATGCGGTATGAGCTTTGCTCATTGTTGAAGGCCGTACGGTGACCTATAGTTGTTAATGTCTGTGTTATTTTGGTCTTTTGTGGATAGTTGTCTCATTGGCAATTATACTACATCTTCTTTTTTTATATTATGAAGCTGTAAAGAAGACTTTGAAGTTTGCTTTATAAACTATATCCACATTTGTAATTTGTATAATAAGGTGTTATTTCCAGTTGAATTGTCGTCTTATCATTTGTCGTTTTCATTCACTGTAGGGATTTCAGGTCTTGTGGAGTTATTTTGATTTTACTGTCCACTGAACATTCATGACAATTATTTTATGATATCAAGTCTCCTTGAAGCCAAAACAAAATTGTTGGTGTAAATCTATCTTAAGAAATTGTTTTCCATCAAGATAATCAACTTTTAGCACAATATTCATATAACTTTTTATCTTTTCAAATTCTGAGCATGTTGATAATGATTTGGTTAGATGGAACGACTTATTTACTTCAGTCTCTAGAATTCCAAATAAAACAAAATTAATTAAAAAGTTCAAAAGATGTCTCCTTTTCAGACACGTCACTGCATTTGTTTCTGATTTATTTCCGTTGGAACGTATGCTTTGAACTTTTAAAAAATCATATTCGTGTCACTTAACCAGAAAATATTCATATAAAATTCTTTGTCACGTTTGTTAACCTTAAGACATTGGACAGTGGTCGTAAATTTAGTGTACCAGACAATGATTAAATCTATGTAAGTAGCGAACGGCTAGTCCTAGACAATCGAATTCAAACAGGAATGATCTGAAGAAAAGATAATCTATATTTATTTGATGATGACCACTACATGTGAAAATCATGTTGTTTGCTTAATGTCCTGATTTGGTTTTCTAACTGTAATAGATGAATAGACACCGTAAAATTTGTTGAATTTCTATATAAATGAGTTTATATTAATTTGCCATAAATCACATCCTCGACCATTCTACGTCTTTCAAAATATTAAAAAGAAATGAACGGGTTATACGTCATCTTTCATTTTATGATGATCTGTTTTACAAATTCAAATGACGTCATTTTTTGTCATTTTTTACAATTTCAAATATGACGTCACATGGCGTTGAGGTTTAAACTTATTCGGATGTGTCTACATTTTGTGTTGCAAATGTCTGGTTATGTAATGTATTTCAGTAATTTGTTAATACTTCAGTTTTATCATCTTTTGTATAGTAATTTTATAAATTTACTGTTTGCAAAAGTATAAATTGTTCTAAATCTATTTAAAGTCTAAATAATAGGGATGTTCTGGTAACTAACAGAAAGCCCTGGTCGTTTTTGGCACAACTTTTTTGATCTTTGGTTATCGATGCTGTTCGACTATGTGCTTGTTTCGGCTTTCAAACTTTTGTATCTGGGCGTCAATAGTAGATCTTGTGTGAACAAAATGCACTTCTGGCGTATTAAAATTTTGAATTTGTTGCCTTTTGTTGGCTGTTGTTCGTGTGTTCTCCAATTTATTTATATTGTAGTCCTGTAATGTTGTGTTGTCATTTTAATGTTATATTTCACATGGCTATAAAAGAGGGAGGTTTGGCATGCCTCAATACCAGGTTCAACCACCATGTTTCCTTTACAAATGTCCTGTACCAAGTCAGGAATATGACCATTGTTATATTATAGTTCGTTTCTGTGTGTGTTACATTGTAACGTTGCGTCGTTTGTTTTCTCTTATTTTTGAGTGTAAATTCACATTGCGATAAGACGTGTCACGGTACTTGTCTATCTCAAATTCATGTATTTGGTTTTGATATTATATTTGTTATTCTCGTGGGATTTTGTCTGATGCTTGGTCCGTTTCTGTGTGAGTTACATTGTATTGTTGAGTCGTTGTTCTCCTCTTATATTTAATTCGTTTCCCTCAGTTTTAGTTTGTTACCCCGATTTTGTTTTTTGTCCATGGATTTATGAGTTTGAACAGCGGTATTCTACTGTTGCCTTTATTTAGAAAGCGATATGAGGTTGGTGAACTATACGGAAAGGGATATACTTTTATATACAATATTTTATCTGAGACAATACACAAACGGTATATATAGCAAAAGTGAGAAATAAAAGTGAAAGATATTTAACGAACACAAGTCCATTATTGAATAAACAAATAGTCCGCAAGAGTTACATAAGGTAAGCAAACTCCAGAAATTGTTCATATCAAATTTTATTTTCGTCACATTTTTGTGGCAACTCAAATAAAGGTTGATCTAATAAATAGAGGCAACAGTAGTATAGCGCTGTTCAAAAGTCATAAATCGATTGAGAGAAAACATATCGGGGCTACAAACTAAAACAGAATAAAACACATCAACTATAAGAGGAAAAGAATGGAACAAACACTGAATTGCAACATAAACAAACGCCAACATACATAGAATAATAACATTGGTCATTTTATATTTCCTTCTTAAAATGATAATCTGAGGAGTAATTCAAGTTTTGTCATTTTGATATAAATATACTGAAATGCAGTCTGTAAGCTTAAACTAGAATCGTTTGGTCATTCAACAAATCAAACACAAATAACGTGTAACGTCCAACGATTGACCGAAATGACACAGATACAATAGCCTTCATTTTCACTTTATTGGATTGCAAAGTTAACCGACAATGGCATGTCATGAACAATGTTACAACAAAAATAAATGAATTGATTGAATGAACGGTTATATAATGTAGGGTAGTCACCTGAGCTTAAAGAATGGAGTCGAAATTTAATATTTGCGAGGATTCTTTTATTTTCAAATTATAATATTTTCTGCTATACGAAAAATTTAAGAATTCATTCAATTATCTTTTTTTTTCTTTTTTTTCACACTGATGGGATACAATTATGTTCTAAGTCTTTGCATGCCAGTAAAGTTTAAAGCTACATACAGTAAGGATTGATAAATAAACTGTATTAATTTTAATTTTAATTGGTTGCACATTTCTCTTTTGATTTTATTCTAAAAATAGACATTAAGCTTACAGCTTGGTCATTCAGAAATAACATTACGTACCTCAAAGAAAAAAAATGTAATGTCCTATTTCAATGTCCGAAAGATCGTTACAAATGTTACAACAATTATCGTATTCTGCACGTGAATACACAGAGTTGACTGACAGCTGAATTTTGTATCACGGATTCTACGAAAATCCAATGAACTGAATGTATATTTGTGAAAATAAATTTGACAGAAAATTTTCTTCTGCATGCGTGAAACGAAAATATAGTCTTATTTCGGATTTATTGAAAAATCCATGGATAAATACACCTTTCACTCTAACGGGATACTTTTTTCTCCTATAGAAGTTAAAATCTTGCCACGTTATTCAAAATAGAAATGGAGTAGATTATGAATACTGTTTTAATTTTAAAAGGATACACATTTGTCTTTTAATTTCTTTTAAACTACGATGAACCTACCGGAAGAGTATGTTCTTAAAGAGTATTTGCGATCGTGTTTTTCTTTAAAAAAATAGAAACTTAATTAATCATGAATAAAATAATCAATTGAACTTAAAAAAATACCCCTATTTTCTTTCTGAACTGAGGGCAATGCCCTTAGAAATCGTCATCTTGCAGCATCGAGCTGCACCATGCATGAGTAACAGTGTAATAGAGACAATTAAATGCATTAGCGGATACCGAGAGAGGATAGTAACCCATCTTTTTATGATGTTTTTATCAAGTCGAATGAATCCTAAAATATCACAATATAACCTCTCATATCACAATTTGAATTCCCAAACCCTCCGCTTCCCGACCTGCTTTTAAACAATTTTATTAAACACGATGCGAGATCAGATTTTAATCAAATTGGTTTTAAAAGAAACTGGATTATACCATGATGTAAATTTAAGTTGCAATCTATAAATGGTCGTTGGGATATTGCTTTTTAGGCAATCAAAAACAATTTAGAAAGAATATTGTAACTGGTTAATAGCCTACGTTTTCTTATTCGAAAATTCAATAGGAATCTACCAAGTTTTCAAAAATAATATATATATAATGTACAACTAGTGCACTACATAATTAGTATATAAAAAATAAGATAGGAATGCTTAAGCATTTTATGTATTTAGCCACTAGCAAATGATTGGTGCAGGTTCACTTTCGATTGATATTTTTCGAAGGTATGATTTGGCGGATCATGCAGTTTATTTGAATCCACAGGTTTGAATTTAACAATGGCAAATATCATTCCTTTACGAGTTGATTTAAAGTTTTTTTTTACTGACTATGTCACAAGACCCTTCCCTAAGTTTGACTTCTACTCAACACATTTTTTAATAGTACTACTTTGGTCACCTATCTGAAGTAATATTTCCCGTCATGCATTGCAGTAAATAAGTGTGGTTTTGTCTCATTTCACAGTGATTGTTGTAAGTTGTGATTGCAAAAGACGTTATAAACATGGAAGAGTTAACACAAACGATCAAGAGCTTATTTCTGGTGATGGAAGAAATCATTGAAAAAATCTATAGTGGGCAGGAATTAAGAAGTCACCGAATAATAATGAGCAATTGCCAAGATATAGCTCCCATTTTTACGGTTTCTGATTTGATAATAAATTCCGAGTTTTCGTTTTTCAAGTGATTGTATTTAAATAAACTACCTTGCTGTACTTTTTCAATGTCTCAGCCAGATAACAGTTCACCATAGAAAACCACAATTTAACTCGTTTACTCTGAGGGATTAATGACAAACGCAAGATATCAAAAGTCATTCAATTAGCTCTTTATGTCTCTTGTGGAAAAACATATCAAAGGTTTCATTGAATATTCGTGATCAGGATAAAACGAAATTTCTTTGAAAACAGTCTGGCTGTCATTTCAAAATGTGAAAACAAAATCTTATTTTATATCTGAAGTCATAAATGTTATTAATACAAACCTCATGTGTTTTATTGATCAATATTATCTCCGTAACAAATGAAATCCTGATGAACTTTATTTTCGACAAAATCTTAGACTTTAGTTTGAATTTTCCAATTTAAGATTTGCCAACATTTAAAAAGGGTTTTGAGCCTTCTATAAACTTCTATAAATGTGCAGAAATAGGAAAAGGTGTTGTAAATCTGATATATGTATGCGTATTAAAGCTATGATACACTTTTAATTTTTGTATAGATATAAGGACGTTCTACACATGATCCTGATATTTAAAAATAGCTATTATGGAATTGATAGTATATTGTATTGACCACAACCAAATAGAACTTTTCAAATGTAAGCGTCATAAACAAGAAATGTCATCACTGAGAATGCTACTACAATTGGTAATGGATCTTTCATTGGGGTGCACTCATTCCTCATTAAGTAAATTCAGAGGTTTAATCATACTATCACGAAATACATCATTATTAATTTCAAATATGGGAGTACACATGACAAGAAATATAAAGGTTCCTGGTGTACTGTTGTTTTTTGGCAATCCGGCGGTTATAATCAAGTAACTGTTTCGTCACAGTTCCATTTATGGAACTCATCGCAGTCTACTTTAACGATATATCAATTTCATTCAAAAACAAATTCCCCGATTGTGAAGTAAAAAGGCGTAAATGTTAAATTGCAGGATTATACGCATATATTCTTGCATTGATGGAAAATACAACATGTAATTGTTACCGCTACGAAACAGGAGAAATGCTTTTTTTCTCTGTGTTTTGAAAGCTAGTTCAACTAAATTTTATATTTTCTTGTGATATACGAACAATACATATTTATGCAGCATCAATCTGTTTCTAATTAAAGGGCAATCAGTAATAGTTCCGATCTTATTTATGAATAATAATGACTGTAGACAAGCATTTGCGAAAGACGTGAATAAAACTTTATCTTTCTAAACCAAAAATATTGCGGCCATAAATTTTAAGTCCTTAGTACGTGTAAACAGATAAGAATATAATCTTGAACTCGATGATTGACGACATAATTTCCGTTTCCATCATGTTTTGTTGATGTTGAGATTACTCGTGTAATAACGTTTCATATAAAAAAAAATATTATTATATCACTGATTTTTAACAAAACAATAATATGCAGATAGGAGGATAGATGTCGGCGAATCCAAAACATTCATCATTCAAATTAAGTAAACCGGAATTACGTGTAAACAAATCGCCTAATCAATGATATATGCGTCGAAAATACATCGACTCGTGGTACCGTCCTCGCTAAAGTTCGACAAGTCATATGTTTGGTTTCAGAAGGATTTTACCAAAGTCTCCACAACTGGTATTTGATGCTTCTCCGTTAAGAAGTACGGAGTAAGCATGTCGGCTCAACGTCAAAATAGTGTGTCCAGGTAGGACTACAGGATTTCCCTGTGGACTGTTGGCAATAGAACAAGCACGTGTACTGCATGACCATGTTTTTGTCCTGAATATGCATTTAATTTGACACTTGGCGTTTAAAAGCCTATAATCATTATCGCCATCATCGAAAATACATTTTTTTAACAAAAGGCTAAGCATTCACTCGAAAAATTTAACATCGTTCTGGTTGTATTATATTACGTAATGACAAACGTGTTTTACTTTGTATGCACTATGCAATGATCGAATGTGTCTGTGTAATTGTCATTTATTGCATTTATTCCGGCATTATCTTCGAAAAAAATCAACGAAGACCGTTTCAAGACATAAAGAATTCCTGCAGTATAGAACAATTGATAGAAGGTTTGCGGTTGTCAGTTTTTGCTATCCAAAAGGTTTCACTGATTTGTCTGCGGATTTAAAACTTCTACTTAACAAATAGAGATGAGATGCAATAACGTATTATTGCTCAATGAAAATGTCAATAACTCTTGCCGGATTTTTATTTGGACAATAAAATTTTTGCTACAGTGAGGGAAGGGGAACCAGGGGGTCGAGTTCTTAGTTTTACCTTGTTTTTTTTAACCCATGTAATTTTCAAATGTATTTTTCAAAATTTTGCTGATCCGTGTTTGGATTGGATTGTCTATATTAATTTTGTTTTTAATTCAAAATTGACTTAAACGTTTTAATGACAACTATTAAGCCAACTTTACTTTAAAGGTAGCGCAAATTTGTTTGGGTATTTATCCTGGTTAAGTTTTGAAGTATGCCTTTTTCTTGACTGTTTGTTTCATGCCTTAGTAATACATTGTCAATGCTATAGTTACCGCAATGTCAATTTCTTCATCACCAATTGTAAAATACGATTTCTGTTAATCCAGTCGATGATATTCCTGAGTATCAGATTCCATGTCCAAATGTACTTTGAATTGAAAACGTTTGCATGAACTCATTTTACCGTTGTCATGTGTTTGTTACTATCATTAATTTTATAGTTTTAGTTGGGAATGAAAATGTGGAATGTATCAAAGAGATAACAACTCGACCAAAGAGTAGAAATCAGCCGTAGGCCACCAATGAGTCTTCAATACAGCGATAAAATGACGTACTCAAAGACTTGCTTCAGCTGTCTATTTTCTGTAAATTTTAAGTTCATTCTTTTTTTTTGTAGATAAAAAAAAGATTGTGTTTTTATTTGACTTTGTTATATATCTCGCAGTACATGTCTAAACATAACTGTTAAGCAGTGTTCTTTCTTTCTTATTATAGGTCTCGCAGAAACTTTATTGTGTGTCAGATGTTCCAGTGATAGTGATCCTGAATGTGAAGATGATCCGAAATCACCATCGCCTTGTCCTGAATCACAACAACGTTCTGCTTGTCAAACCGTCAGAGAAAAGAATGTAAAAGGTACGAAACCAGATTGTTTTGTTATTTAAAAGATCAATTATGAATTGTGAAACAGTTTTAGTTTGGATTTTCTTTGTCTGGTTCAAATCACGTTAACATAAGTTCGTTAAACTTGCATCTTGGGGTACTATGGTTTCTTCTCAACGCAAATGAACGGAGATAATTAGAAATATGATCTAGTCAATTCTTGTTTTTGAGGCACTTTATTTAATAATTGCAAAACAGCTTTGATGGCATAAATTCCCAGTTTGTTAATCTCATCTCACCGAAGTTTACACTCGTTTAACTTTTATAACCGACACAACTATGAATTAACATTTAATTTATTTCACGGATATATATAGATACACAGAAATCGAAAAGGAAAAGTTAGCTTGATTTCATGATTACCCGCAGAATATAGGATTTCTTATTTAATTTTTTTTAATAAATGAATATTGCTCACCATTTCGTGCAAAAGTAAATGTCGAATGTCTATAAAAGAAGGACGACAGATACCAGAGGGTATAAATAAATATTTCGACCAAAGTTACTATTGGAACAAAAAAGTTAATCTTTTCAAGGAAAACTGAAATTGTCCCTCGCCTTTATCTTCTACAGATATCACACGCTAAGCCTGGTCAAGGTGAGCCAGTTTATCATGCTATTAAAACCTAATTTACATTAAAATTGTTAAAACTTTTATAAAATCTATGTTGTTTGTCTGCCGAACATTTTTGATGTGTTTCTCTCGGTTAAGCGTCACTGATGAGTCTTTTGTAGACGAAACGCGCGTCTGACGAAAATACAAAATTTAATCCTGGTATCCGTGATGAGTTTATTAGTTTGTAAACCGGATTTGTTTTACCTCAATCGATTTATGATTGTTTAACAGCGGTATACTACTATTGTACAAACACATTCAATATTCATAACATCTCTTGAAGTTATATCAGAAGAACAATGTTAAGTTTGCAAATTTGTGAAGCAAATTTTTGTATTTCCGCGTCGGGATTTGAACGCGTGGTATTAGAATATCGAGACAACACCGCTCGCACTGTTTCGATCGCGCACTTTTTGTGCTGACATGAATTATCATTGATATGGTTATATTTATAAATTAACTGTTTACAAAATTTAGAATTTTTGAAATACTAAGGCTTTCTACCTCAGGCATAGATTACCTTAGCTGGATTTGGCAAAACGTTTAGGAATTTTGGTCTTCAATGCTCTTCAACTTCGTACTTTATTTGGCCTTTTCAACTTTTTTGGATTCGAGCGTCACTGATGAGTCTTTTGTAGACGAAACGCGCTTGTAACATAGTACATGATATATTAGGCATGTCATTGATTACAGATTAGCCAAATATCTATCGTAAAAGTAGAATCACTAAATACCGAACTCCGAGAAAATTCAAAACGAAAAGTCCATAATCAAATCGAAAAACCAAAAGCCCAAACTCATCAAACGAATGGATAACAACTGTCATATTACTGACTTGGTACAGGCATTTTCTTAAGTAGATAAGAATCTTATGGATATCGAGACAACATCGCCTGCACTGTGTTCATCCAGACACCTATACCACCTAGGCTGGACTAATAATTCATCTTTCGGTGGCCTAGCGTTACCTTTCCTCGTCAGTACAATCTACAAATATATGTTTGTGATGCTTATATATTTGTTCTGTTTATTTACGTAACACGCGTAGAATAATTTGTTCTGCAATAAAAACCGTGAGAGGATTTTCCTGATGTGCTTGAGAGGACAATATTTTGATCAGTTGAATTAAAAAAATGCGATTTGGAAATGTACATACCTTTTGAAGCGGTAACAATTACTCCACTCAAGCACAATCGGAATGTCCTCTCACGGTTTTAATTGCAGAACCACTTGTTCTGCGTGTGTATATTACCAGCCGTGCGTAACGTTTTTTTTAAATCTTTTGTTTCAGGTGAAATTGTAAAATTTATTCGAGGTTGCTCAACTGTTTCACTAAAAGATAATATGGAAGCTTCTGGTTGTCGTGAACGGAATAATAACATTACAATGTGTTATGATATTTGCTTCACAGATGGATGTAACTTAGGAACACAATTTATTCTCAGTCCATCTTTGTGTATATTCCTTATATTACTAGTGTTTGCTTTATCATGACAAAGACTTATATGTATAGAAATCAAAATTTCACTATGTATTTCAAAATAAGTGTTGTAGAATCAAAAGTAGTAAGAACAAATGAATATTACATTGTTTAGCTGTTTGTATATTTTATATAGACATTAGTTTATTACCTAGCGGTGTGTACTATACCAAGCATTCATCCTTGATCTGACAAAATCTTAATTTATATACAAATAGCTCAAGTATGTTTATATAGTTTTTTGGAGATTAATACAAAAGTGGTGTTTATATTTTCAGTATCTATATTATGAAAACAATAGTATTTATGAAGATATTTTAAAATGTAATTCGTTGATATTATTATGATTTCCTTGTTACTTTTACTGACACGATATCGGAATATAGTACAAAATGTATGTCATGTTACTGACACGATATCTGAATATAGTACACAATGTATGTCATTTTTTCTTATTTAGCGAATTTCATTCTACACGCTGCCTTATGAGCTAATATAGATATAAGAAGTCAACAGACAAAATTTCTATAGGATAGTCATAAATAGTAACAAATGTATATATATACTTGTTTAACTACAAGAAAACGAGATGGGTAGCTAGGTAATAAAAAAAGACCACCATACCTTAGCACATCTTGAAACCAGGCAATAAGCTTAAGTAAAAGCATTATATTAAAATAAACTCCAAACTAATACCCTTTTCATGTTTTGTTAAAGCCCAAGGTTGTTATTCCGTAAACAGTATGTCATCCAAACTCGGAAACTCAAAGTCGGTTAGTAACTCACTGCAATATACCAATGAATAAAAAGTATTTCAGTATGAACTGGCATAAGAAAAATTATGTCCGCCCATCTGTTGAATTTCTGGAAAAGGGATGACGGACATGACAAGATCATCCGAAAACACATTGATAATAAATTATTTGCATTATGTTTTCAATAGGCGAAAGCAAATTTGCAACATAATATACAAATACTTCGTAATTTGTGCTAAACTTGCAAATCACACATTTTCATGACAAATCATAAAGAAATCTGGAAAAAGTATATTCCGCCATTTGACATATGATCTGTGACAAAATCGTCAGTAAGTACTTTTACTTTGTCGCTGAAATCCCTATGCATTATCGCCAGGTGAAAATTTCTTATAGTAATCATTTTTCTACAGATTTGATGAGGTTTATTGTTAATAAAATGTTTCTTCTGTGTGCTAGTAAAAGTTAGTGCCAACAAGTAACAAACATAGACAATATGTTGTTTAAAGTAACAAATTGTGCACCTGGTACAAACTAATTTCTTTGTCGATCGATCTTCTTCCGTCGTTACGGACGCCATATATTTAAATGTTTTTCACTTTTTCTTTTAATGAATTTCAAGAATATGAAATTGTGACTTCATATTCTCTCAAATATGTTTTCGAAAGGACATGGATGCAAACAATAAATGTTGATTGAATTGCGAATTGAACGTCCGTGTATGGATTGTTAACTTCTTATTTTCTGTAATAAGTCTTACCATTTACTGCAATGTAAAGATGAGATTATGATAAATAATATAAGGGGGAATCTCGTGTAAATATTCATGCGATAGCTACATTTTCAATATACGAAATACACTACTTACCAATTATCATCAAGATGCAGCCTCCCATGTATCCGTAGTATATCGAGCTAGTGTATCTGATCTGACATTGGTGTCATTGGTCCGTATTAATCATACTTTAGTTTGCAATCTTATCGTGTCTGCATCTTTTTTTTCAGTGTTGGTTTGGTGTAATGTCAATCAAAATCTTATTGTAGTCTGTTGTCCGGATCTTCATATGAAACATTTTAAGATAAAAGTAAAAAATCACGGGACCTATTCTAACATTTCGTTCATGTTATATACTTATTTCAAGTTAACAATAATAATGTTAGATGCCAATTATTTTGACGCTGAAGATGTCTCTCATAAATTCCAGTGCAAAAAAGAAATACATGGAAAGTTAAAAGTTGAATTAATTCTTGTGTGATTAAAAGAAGTTCAGTCTTCCTTAACTTGTGAATTTATTTCGTTCTACTTGTCACACTATCAAGTTAAGTAAAATAAAGGTATATTTAATATCTTATTCTTGAAAATAAAATGCCAAATAAGAGATAGGGCATGTCGTTCACACTGACTTACATTTTTCGATCTTGAAAATTAGTTTCATTATCTCTGCCTATTTTTCGGAAAAAAATATATGTTATCCTCTCTTGAATTATGTTAAATAATATGTGTTTTTTTGTCGTGTGTATTGAATTTAGAAAATTAGGTAGCCGAACCATTTGTTTTGCAAAATGCAACTTCTCCTTAGTGGTCGCAATGGTGCGATGTGAATAAACTTGACGGTTTCTCGATAAGAAATTATTTCCATAAGGACCAGTTGCACAATACAGATGATATACTTTAGGATCCTAAGAGATCATGTTTTTTTTTAAGATTTACTATTTCGTGTAGTTGTTATATTGAAGAACTGCGAAATGAATATTTACACCATATCTTCCATTGGTACTAAACACAATAGTGATTGATCTCATCTTTAGGTGCAAGATGACGTATAGAAAACCAGTTGTTTTTCTACTATTCGTCGTGCATTCTTACAAAAACATATTATTGTAAGAGAATTTCATATTTCAGAATCATATATCCATTTGTAAACATCTTTTTGTAAACGAATGTTAGAAAATGTCGTATTCTGAATTTCATCAAGGTATAGAGTGAATTAATTTTCCAGACTTGCGTCGCGAAGGAAAACAGTACCAGATATACAATTTATGAGCATACAAAATTTTTTTTGTCTTTATTGTTTATTAGTTGGTATATTAAATTATAATGTGCAGTAAACTTAAGAAAGTTATTTTTTAATCGTTTAACTCCAACTGATCGGTAGATATTGTTTTAAATTATAGTAAATCTTATTTGCCCTCGTTCTCCAATCTGTTGTGATCTAATTTTCGTTGCTAATTACACACAGTTGTTATAGTATAATCAAGTTTGCAATATCTATCAGCTTAAACTCGTAGAAATATGAATTAAGTTTAGCCAGTTTATAGAAAAATGTTTAAAATATTAAAACACAAAAACTAAAAACGAGCGCATAATAATGGCAACTAACACTTGTTACAATATGTAGACCACTCATCAATTTTTGAAATTTTGTCTGTATGCAAACTAGTATTGTTATTGTATTTTTGTGAAATAAATGAATGTATTAGACCTCATGTTACCTTTTTTTTTATATATAAAAATGTTACAAACTAAGTAAAAAAAGGTTGAAATGTTAAATTGGTGACACAACAATCAGTACTTTAGTTTGATTAATCTTGATTGCTTATTGCATTTGGTTTGCTTAAGTGTCGTGATTTCATTGGATTCTATCAAGCTATATTTGGAATGTAAGGAAAATTAAAACACGAAGAAACCATGAAAAGGCTGGAGAAAAGAGAGCTCCAGAATAACAAAACCATAAACATATACACGTCGGATTGTAAGATATGCGAATGTTTGCAGTGAACTTTCAAATTTCAATTACCGTACGTATTGTTTTTTCTTTTTTATTCATAATAAAAAATACTTTTGAAGCAGGGATTAAACGTTAGAGAGGTTAAAAACATTAGCGACATTAAGTAAAACTAAGCTTAAATCCTTTAAAAAAAAACCTTTAAGGAAACTAAATAAAGGCAACAGTAGTATATCGCTGTTCAAAAGTCATCAATCGAGAAAGAAAAAAATCCAGGTCACAAACTAAAACTGAGGGAAGAAAACATTAAGTATAAGAAGACACAACTAAAAACAGAACACTGAAGTACATAAAAAAACGACAATGCAGCATACATAGTAACGAACTATTAGATACCAACTGCCAAATTCCTGACTTGGTACAGAACATTTTAAGACAAAATGGTGGTTGAACGTGGTTTTGTGGCATGGCAAACCTCGCACCTTATGGCAATGTAAAATATATAAAATTACATTACATGGCGGTAATACAGTACAAATAAATGCAAGAACACTCAAGACAGAGAAATGCATATATAATTAATATAATAGTATATTTCGACATGTTCACCACAGATTAACAACGAGTCACTAAACCTAATAAGGACAGTACACAAAAACAGCATAATAAAATTACAAACCGTGTGTTTGTTACACGAATGTATCAATGCCACAAAAAGGAACATCACAGGTCAATTCAAAAAATATTAGATATAAATCAATATATAGTCTTTAATTCTGCAATTTGATGTATTATAACAATTACAAGAATATAAAAATAGAATTATGATAGAAGTTGTGTAACTAACTGCACTGTCTAACTATGTCGGCCTTTCTTCCAAATCAAACTGTGTAAAACAAATAAATAAAACTAAGCAACGCTATTCAGACACCGCTTCAATAGGGAATAAACCTCGCAGTTGAAACGATATTACGAAGCTATTGAACCAATGGTTTCCCAGAGATTTAGTTGATCTTCTGCTTAAAATACAGATGTTGTGTCCATGCTTTGCCTACAAGGATCTGAAAAACCTCAGTTTGGCTCTATGTTTTTAACCTTTAAAAATTTTAAGTCTAAAATGTCATTGGCTGATTTAATAATTACAAGAACAGAGAGAATGCCAGACCGTTGTTACCCCCTGGAAAGTTTAACGGACGATATTACGAGCTTGTTGGTCGACATAGGATATATGTGTCACCCGAATACGTTCTGAAAGGGGGACGAAAGATACCAAAGGGACAGTCAACTCATAAATCTAAAACAAACTGACAACGCCATGGCTAAAAATGAAAAACGACAAACAGAAAAACAATAGTACACATGATACAACATAGAAAACTAAAGAATAAACAACACGAACCCCACCAAAAACTAGGGGTAATAGTCTGTCTTCGGACTGTCATAACCACAATCCCCGTCTTATCATCACTGAATGAGACTGATCATCGGATTTGTACTGACAAAAGCAACACGACGGGTGTCACATGTAGAGCTGGAACAAACTGCCATTCCGGAGCACCTTATATCACCACAGTTGCGTTTTTTTTTTGCTGGGGTTTGTGTTGCTTCGTCTTCTATTTTCTATTTTGCGGAATGTTGTTTGTTTTTTTTGGTCGAGTTTTCTACGTGTTTTCCTATGACGTTGACAGTTTTTATTCGATTTACGATCTTTGAATGTCCCCTTGGTATATTCTGCCTCTGTTTTTTTTCTAGTTAAGACATTCATTATCTGAATTTAATAATACAACTACGAAACAGGAGTAGAAAAATGCATCAAATATATATATTGTTAAAGTATGCATTACGGCGTATCTCTGGAATAATTAAAAGATTTTATTTGTGTCTTCGGTTAAGTTAACCTAAAGAACTAAAATCTTCTATGAATAAATTTAGAAAAAAAAAACATACTTCTCAGCTTTATCACTAATTGGCAATTAGGACAAAAGACAGGATGTAATCTGCACATATCAACAAAATAATCAATGTTTGCAAAATTACGTGGTATAAGAGTGAGAATTGGGATTATACGGTAATTATACAAACAAAGCTATTGTTAAATATCTAAGATTATGTTACATACACTTGGTAGAATAAATTGTTTATCATTTTGTCATTTTCTTTTTCTTAGATCTAATATGAATTAGCTATATTAATTACTCACTCTAACATAAGGACAGTATTCAGTTTCGTTTTGCACTTCATGGTTTTTGATAAGTCAATGGTATATATATATAAATATAACAAAATGAGCTATAATTTATTTGGAAACTAATTGAAAGGAATTAACGTTTTCAATTTCCTCAGGCAATTGTTTTAGGGCTATTCTTGTTATTCATATATTATATGAAGCTGTGGATTGATTGCCATTGCGACAAACCATAAGAACTGTAATACTTTAGGAGCGTAATAACCAAAAAGAACTTGGAAATAATAGCCTTATCAATTTAAGCTCAACTAAAGAAATTGAAACTTAGTTTCGTTATTATTTCTAAATCTATAAGCGGACAATTTAAGAATGGTTGTAATAAAAAGTAAAATAACAAACAAACAAGATCCTAGGAAAAAAAGTAAAATAACAAAAAAACAAGCTCCGAGGAAAATTCTTAACAGAAAGCCCCTGGTAAATAGCAAAATCAAACGCTAAAACACATCAAACGAATGGATCAGAGCTGTCATATTCTGAAATAGTGCAGATGTATGTAGAAAATGGTGCATTCAGCCCGGTTTGATAGCCAGCTAAACCGCCCGATTATATAACAGTCGCATAAAATCCATTATGTTGATAAGAACATAGTCAAAATAAATTAAGTTCTACACCAATATAATACCCTCCCCAAAAATATCTATTAAACTTTAAAATAAAAGTCATATTGAGGGTTTATTACTTTTTTAAAACATTTTTTCTAATTTTTAACAGAAATTTTTCTTTTGGGGAGGGGAATGTTCTATTCTATATTCTTTACAATGCATCTTCTCTTTTAACTTTTTATTATTTTGAATTAAATAATCATTTCCAGATTACCTGTACCTACCTGTATTTCAATCAAATTTCAATTGCTAAAACAACAAAACACATGATACCAACATATTTACTTCTATGTTTGTATAATAGAAGGAATATTAATTTATAAAATGCAAAATAGCAAGAAGACGACATTACGATGTGTGATAAACAAATAGACATAATAGATAATAATGTCAAAATAGGGTACAGTCGTGTTTTCTTGTGTGCAATGAAATGTTATTTTATTTTTTTCTATAGTACTGGACAGGATAAAACTTAACTCAATGCCAAGTATTTCTTTATTTGAAACAAAGATTCTGCAAAATTTTTGAAAAGTGCAAATTAAACAAAGACTAAAAGGGTGAAATCATTGGTGGATTTTAACTTATCATTACAATAAACTACGTCAGAACCTAAAATCTATAATTTAAGACCATCGTGTATTTTTATGAAGTTGATTCAAATATTTATCAGCAAGGTCCGATAAACTTTTTTAGAAAATGAACGAAACGTTCTTTGACATACCCCAGGTTAATCAACATGCTGTTCAGACACCGGAGACGTTTTTACAAAGTATGAGTAGCAGCTGCATACTCTTGAATACAGAATGAGTTGGAAATATAATATTACATATACACGCGAAGTTGGTATACTGCTACTAATGTGAGATTAATTGACAATTTCAAATCTGAAATCATATCGTCTGTAATAGACTCTGGTACCGGAGATGACCTGTCTTGTCAAACTCGAGGTATGAATCTAAAAATGGAGCAAAGGAGCCGTGTCTATTAATTCTATTTCTAGCTCATAGCCCAACCAGAAAAATTCAGATTGCCATGGAAAGAACATCATAAATATATCTGAATTATGCTAGCACTGAAGAATTGACAACTGAGCTGATGATACCCTCGAGAACCGGGAGCGATATCGACCCAGTGCTGTAACGTATATAAACAACACTAAAACAATGTCATGCGTGCAAGCGCTCTTTTTGATTTACCTTCATCAGGAACGCTCAAAGCCGAATGTTTGAGTGCCAAAGATGCATTTGAACCAAAACAGTTAAAGAGCTTTATGACCATTCAAATACCTACACATAACAGGCCAATCTTTTTTATTATTATTTCTTTAACCAACTTATAAATATAAAATGGGATAGTTCAAGAAAGAGTTTTATATATCATGTCAGTACTGACGTTTTGACCAATAAAATGAAAATATCGTGAAGACTGACAGTCCGCAAACACTTGCATCGATCCAGTGCTGTAAAAACAACACTTTAAATCATTTTATGCGTACACTGCATTTTTAATTATTTACCTACATGAGGAACGCTCAAATCCAAATATTTGAAAGCCATGGATAAAAAAAAACGAAAATATTAAAGCGCTTGACGACCATAAAATAGCTTTAAATCTTAGCTAAATTCTTTGTAATGTCAACTTTGACATAAGGAGTTGAAACTTACGTCTCGTATTAAAAATAAATACCTTTATAAACGGAAAATTTAAGAAAGGTGTCTTATAAATCATGACAGTACTGACAGCTAAGATGATGGTAATATAAGAGACTGAGAGTGAACAAGCAGCGGTGTTGGCCCCAGTGCTGTAAAAAAAAATTACAAAACAATTAATTCCATGCGTCCTAAGCGGTTTTTTTTCTGGATTTAACCTTAATCAAGAATGTTCAAAGGCAAATATTTGAAAGTCATTGATTATAACCAAATATATCTAAGGACAACTTTACCTGAAGGATCTAAAACCTGTATTTCCCAAAACATTATAAATACATAAACAGATAATTGAATAAATGTGTGTTATAAATCATGACAGTTCTAAAGTATTGACTAATGAGATGATGATACTCTCGGTGACTGGTATTCCATTGGAAACGGTATTGGTCCGGTGTTTTTAAAATTGAAAACAACCTTTTATGAATATCTTGCGTCCGAAGACCTTTCCTGGATTTACCTACATCGAGAACGCTAAAAGGCGAATATTTGAAATCCAATGATGTGTAAGAACCTAATCAATTTTGAATTATATGACCACAAATGACAAAAAAATATAGCAAATCCATCTAAGGGCAACTTAGTCAAATGATTTGAAACCTTAGTTACTTAATAACTTGTTATTTTATAACTGAGCGATGAATAAAGGTTAACTATAAATCATGTCAGTACTGAGCTGATGATCCCTTGCGGACTAATAGTGCATCGGAAGCGGTATTGTGCAGGTACTGTAAAAATGAAAGCTCCAATTCGAAGATCTGAAAGTTAATGATGTATAAGAACCAAAACAGTCAAGGAGGTATGTAACCAAACAAATACCTACAAATTATAGCCAAATGTATTTAAGGGCAAACGTTGCCTGAAGGATTTGAAAACCTTAATATCTCAATTCATAAAAGGATAATGTGAGAGAGCCTTGTTATAAATAATCATGTCATTACTGAAGTATTGACTATTGAGCTGATGATACCTTCGTTGAACCAAAACTGTTTATATTTATCAAAGTTGTACATATATCGATACTAGTTTGTTTTGTTTGGTAAGGAACATGTGTTTATGCTATTTATAGAAAGGTCTGTTTGATTGGATATATAAAGTATGCGGGAAGAATTTCATGCACGGGTGGTTTAATAGTAGTTAAAGTCATTCGAGTCATTGCAGTCAAGTGCTCTAGATGCTTTTTCCAAATAAATAATAATGAAAATTATTTATTTACAGGTTGATAGTCCAAGAAGAGTCGCAAATATTGATGTTGCAGTGCTAGTTAGAGACAGCCATTTTTTTATAATTCTCATTGATATAAAAATGAATTACGTGTTCTTATTACCTGAATAAAAATGCACTTGACTTTTGCAAGTGGCTGCTCCCATGTGAGAGTTTTGTATTATATTGATAAATGTTTTATGTTCGGTTGAGGTTACGAATTAGAACATAATGACAAGAAATGTGACTAAAAACAAACTAAAAACAATAGCCAAGTCCATTTTAGGGCAATTTTGCATGAGAGAATTGAAACTGCAGTTTCTCAGTAATTTCCAAATATCCAAACGGACAATTTAAGAATTTTCAGAAGGTTTTGTGATAAATAATTTCAGTATTGAACTACTTTGACCAGGTGATCTTATAATACCCTAGTGGACTGATAGTCCTCCACCAACGATATCGAACAAGTGCTGTAAAACAATAAAAACAAGACTTTATAAATTTCATGTCTTTCAATCACTTTCACTGTTTACAAAATTTAGAATTTTTGAAATATTAAGGCTTTTCTACCTCAGCTGGATTTGGCAAAACTTTTAGGAATTTTGGTCCTCAACGCTCTTCAACTTCGTACTTTATTTGGCCTTTTTAACTTTTTTTGATTCGAGCGTCACTGATGAGTCTTTTGTAGACGAAACGCGCGTCTGGCGTATATACAAAATTTAGTCCTGGTATCTATGATGTGTTTATTTTCAATTGTCAGATTTGTAACATATTCTCCTTCAAACTATTTAATTTTGCCATGTGATTATGGACTTTCCGAATTGATTTTCCTCTGAGTTCAGTATTTTTGTGATTTTACTTTTTTCATATAAATACCAAAGTTAGTGTATTGGCCATTCTCTTAAAATGTCTTACAGAACTAGACTAATCACCTGGTTTGGACTTACATGAACAAATCGACGGGTACCACATGTGGAGCAGGTTTTTGTATCTTCTCATTTAAATGACCAATGTTCAATACAACAAATGGAAGTTTTTTAACGACCTTGACTGGCTATACAGCCCTTGCACGGTCGGCCCTGGCTTGCGCCTTTTTATGCATTAAATAATTAAATTTTTACCTTATGGTAATTGACATAATTTAGAATGACAAAATAAAATTTTATAAAAAATATTCCGAATTCCACATCATTCGACTTTTTTATTCCTAGTTATTTCTATTATCATCGTTGTTTGTCTGTGGTCAGTGAAAGTATTTCCAGTCAACTATAAAAGTATATGGTCAACTGGGGGCAAATCGTCATTTTAGTTCTGATAAGAAATGACAGTATATATATTAATGTAAGGTACACATGATTATAAATCGAACTTAGTTCCAGTACTGTAATTTCGGACCATCAGAATACAATTTTATAACCTTTAATTATAGCCTTTAACATGTAATACAATTGTAAATTAATGAAATGTTAGATAATCAGCAATGAGACAGTTATTTTATAACATAATTATACCAAAAGTATACATCTAGATGTAATTACAGTCTTTATAAAGCTAACATTAAGACAACAAAGATTTTCCATTACAATAACTTTCTAATTGAACAAAGATTTCATAAACAGTTATAACTCACTAACGTAACAGGTATGTGACGTATTCAGACTAAACTTTTCATCACCCTTCCCATGTAATTTCAGTTCAGCAGAACAACATGTAATAACCTTTAATTGTGCTTTAACATGTAATACAAATGGAAATTAATGGAAATGATGGATAATCGGCAAAGAGACAGTTATTTTATTACATAATTATGCCAAAAGTATACATCCGAATGTAATTATATAAGTCTATTATAGACTACTAGTGGAAGATATTAGCAGGCAAAATCGAGGGAATTGTGCAAATGATGATACAAGCATGAAAATTACCACAAAGCATCATTATTATGTACTTTTAAAGAAACAACTGCTGGCCATTAAAAAAAAATCATTTTTTCAAGATGGCCACCGCCGTTTTCTAAAATGACTGTTTTTTTTAGTTTGAAAATACTGATTTTTTCTGGAAAACATTTCGTTTATACCTTCTTTTAGTGAAAAAACAGCTGTCAGGTTTGGTAGCTACCTTCTTTACATGTAAATAATTCACTAGACATGAGTATTTAACATATACAGGGTTTGGGCATGCGCGAAAAATGTAACAAAATTCATTAAAAAATATTTTAACTATTTACTATAAAATAAGTGATTTGGATTTTCAATGATATTCTGATTTGGTTTAATAACATTCTTCAAGTTTATGACACGATTTAATCATTTTGCGCATGCGCAAAGTATTTATAGACATAATGAGTCATTTGTTTGCACTACCAGGGCAAACCGTAGTTCATCTCATTACTTTAAAAAGCAAGTTAGTTTAAAATCTATGATGCCACTGTTTAAAAACAAGCCATTCAGTTGCAATGATAAGGCATTTGATGGATAACACGGAAAATGTGGTTATACGAGAAAAACATCAATAGTAACGCAGATCAGCCACTTTTGGTAATGGATAATCAGTGGGAATCGCCTGATTTGTACAAAGAAGATAAGTTTATCGTCATTTGAGGTGGATTTCACATTGAAATGACTTTTTATAAAATTCTGGGTGATATATTACGTGAAAGAAGATAGACATATGTCCTCACTAAAACCATTATTGCAACACCTAGAACGGCATATTCTTGTATGTATGTTCAAATTACACTAGGACTAGACACGTGCATCAGATAACTCTATGTGTTTTAGCTTGAATTGTATATTATAGGCTTAAGAAAGCTAAACACAGAAAATATAATCATGTCATGACTCTGTGACGTTCAATGATTTGATAGGACTGGTGTAAGAAAATATAGTCATCTCTACCACAGTTCAATTTCCTGGCGTTCAATTATAAAATAAAAACTTCTTGTGAATTTGGTAGTATGCTCATTTCATGAGTCAGATTTTGTACAAACAGTCCATATAAAGCATGATACCGTATTCATTTAGGTCTTGATCATGTAACATATTCTCGATCGCTACCGACCTTTTCAAGATATGGCTTCCCTTCTCTTACGTCACCCACAGGTGGCAATTGATTTTGAAAATGATATTTAAATGTACGTAAGACCAGCAAATATTTTTCTTATAACACAATTGATCAGACAAAAAACTCAAAATCATACAATTGTAAAGGGCGATGTGTTGTCATAGGTTTAACCGAAGACCCCGTTTAGACGTATTGATGGTAGCTGGACCAAAAGTCAGTAGACTATCAGAATGAATTTGCAAAATCTAGTGGTTTGAGGCATTCTATAATAGATGAACGACTTAATGAACACAAAGGATTTCTCTAAAAAGATCAAAGGCAAATAATTTGAAGATTGTTTAAAGCAAATTCAAAAACGAAGGAGAACCGGTTTCTTATTACCAGATCAAAAAGAACAACTTCCTATTATGTCGGTAAAATAAAACTGTAAACGTTTTGTAGATATCTTTTCTAGACTTTTATTTCTTGTCGCAGTGGACAAAATGATTTGGAATATTTCTTAATCCATAAAGACAAACTGAACCTCCGTTTTTGTCTTCGGATGTCATTTTAAAACAGTGGTATGAAATCGGTGCAAATGGATACACTTGAAACATTTTGCAATTTGTAGATCCAAATTCTGACGCATTTACCGTTGATGGGGCAGCAATGGTTAATTCCAGGCCACGTTGTACAATTGGATGATTTTGCACTTGTGTCATACGATCTTAAATAAAATCTTTCATCGATAAGTATTC
>NW_027268734.1:0-19536 GCF_963676685.1 Mytilus edulis | reverse complement strand
GAAAATGGATGGGCGTTGTTGATGTTAGTCCCTCCTGATATAAACACTCTGCCGCCCTGTACGCACTGCTGTCTGGGTCAGTTGTAACTTCATTTATTTCTAATCCATCCTCTTTTAGCTCCTCAAAACACTCTCTTGCCCACCGCTCTTCATTTCCTATACTGTCTTGCATGTTGATATTTGCCGTGCACGGACCAGCATGTTCGCCTACATTTGTACTAACTGTATGTTTTCTCTTAGAACAAAGTTTAGACTTTGGTAATGTATTTATAATGCTATGTTTATAAGTTTCATTTTCAGCAACTGTATACACACACTGGGTTGCTGGTTGAAAGGGGTCTTTCCAATTCCAGAATAAATAGCATTATTGTATACACAGTCAGATTGAATGTTAACAACATCAGGATTTTCCCCCCGTATCTTTTTTATCCTTTTAATTTTCTCCCTTTGTCGTTGTAAATCTCTCATGTTTTCTTCTTCTATCTTTTCAGATATTGCATTAGCAGTGTGTTGCATACCAGATACAGATGGAGGAGGAATATTTGACGCCATACAGATTTTACGGTAACTTGCTGTACTAATTGGAGTATGGTGTAGACCAACTTGTAATCCAAGATTTATTTTTGCTGCGCGTCGTCCCCTTTTTACACTGGCAACCTCTTCGTACAAGTTAAACATTTTTGATTTGTATGCGCATTGTGTACATTTTGCACACTCTCTCCAAGCTGATCCCCACTTTTTTTCCTTTGACAAGTCCCATTCAAGGTTGCCTTTACAGTGAGGGGATAGATTCTGATGTTCCCTAAACACCTCATTCCACATTTCTGTGTTTTTACTTATTGTAACTGTTCTGTTGGTATATTGTTCAGATCTAAAGGTAAAAAATTAATGAAAGACATTAATTAACTCCCTGTCTTGCATCATTGTGTAGCAAATATAGCTTATTTGTCTTTTTTATATTGTGTAGTATCAAGATTTAAATTAGAATTATCTCCCTTTGAGCCATTATTTTTCAGAGCAGAGTTATTAAGGCTGTGATGCAGATAATGTTGTAAATGAGCACTTTTCAAGTATTTTTACATGCGAATAATTATTTGGTACGTAGAAATAATATATTTATTTCATCATTCAATGCGTTTCTTCAATTCAAAAATTTTCTGTATAACTTTTCAGTATTACATACCCTGCATCTATACACTGTTGATAAAATATTTGTTTCTCTAATGTGATGTTTGAAATTTTCCAGTAAATACTGTAAATAGTTGCTTTATCAATTGTAATGCAATATATGATCTTACCCAGTCTTATTTTCATTTTCTGCACATTTTTGTACTTCAGTCTTGGATGCCTGTTTTGGACGCAGAAGCCGCCCTGATGTTGGGTGCATAGGAATTTCAGCATAGTGTTTGATACTAACAGATTTTGTCACAAGATCAAAGTCATCCTTGGATAGTCTTTCAAATTTAATCACAGGGAATACAGGTATTTTAGAATTTTTCAATTTAAGTCCTCTGTTATGTGGAATATTTCCCTTCTTAAATCTGTGTTTTTTTAAGTGTACAGCATAACGTCCCATTTTTTAATTCAAATTTTTATGAAATAATTATTCTTATAACAATATTTGTCACTCTCTGATTTCATTTAACAAAAGTAAGAAGAAGGAAAGTGCAGAAACAGGATAAATTTTATTGCTAAGATATAATTTTTATGGGTGACAGTTGAAGAAAAGTCTGTTTTTTCTCTGGCTCTACCAGTATGATAAGACATTCTCATCTTTGATAGAGAATGACCCTATAGCTTATCTGTGTGCACTTTAAATGATCTATACAAGATATAAAAACACAGATTTAGTGTAGGGAAATATTAATGTTGATTTTTTTTTTGTATGACACTCATTTAAAAGACTTGGAAACAACTTTTTGTGGTATTTTCAAGGTATACTCATTACAACTTCCATATATGGAGATATTAACCTCAGAATATAATATGACAGATCTTTCTAAGATTAACTGGTACTATTTGTTCAAACAAACACAAAAAACAGTTCATATTTATTAAAGAATATATTTTACATCATTTTTTATACAACATTCAATTTACATCTTTTTGTACAAAATATACATTGGCCGCAATATGGGCTATAGTACAAATTTTCCTTAAACTTTGACAATTTAGCCACTACAGATCTTGTATTGAATCTGGAACTTTAGAATAGGCTAAATTACATGATTAATATAAAACAAGTATGATTTGAAGAAGAATTGTCTCTTATAGGGGTAAATTCAGTAAATAAATATACGTCATCAGGGACCGCCCATTTAGGGGAGAGCTTTCAGTATAGAATTGAAGACCTGTGCTGCAATGATTGGTAGATAAAGTTTTCAATAATATTTTTTTTATTAGATGGATCAATTCTGAGGTTAAAAAAAATAATTAAATAATGCTGAATGCATTTATTTTTTTTTAAAACAGGATTGAAAAGTGATGGAGTCATTGTAGGAATTAAGTGCGAAACTACAGTGTTTGTAAACAAAGCCATGTGGAAGGCCCGAAAATGCCGCATGACCCTATGTTTTTATGGTTGCAAAAAATGGGGCTATATTTGTACTTTAATGAATGAAATATGAAAGCTCCTAATTTGTAAAGGTAAAAAAGTTATGAATTTAATTGAACATGTAGGTTTACATTGAAGTTAATGGAAGATTTTTTACTGAATTTACCCCTATAGGGAGAATTTGCACCCTGTCACTGTACCTTTTCAAGGACATCTGAGAACCCCCAAAGTTCTTTTCCTGTAAATATTAATGCAATGGAAGCCTTTTGGAATCAAATAGCACTATCTTTAATGCAAAAGTCTATTTTTAATTGCGGTCGGCATGGGTGTACTGAGTGGACTGGTGGTAGAGAGCATGGGGTCTATGGGAAGAAGTCAGTTGTGTGGCCTGATGGAAGGAAAAAAATAGAAAGGGTTCACAGGCTCTCCTACATGCATGCACATCATATTTTGAGGGATGAAATGCCAAATAAAAATTCACAAGGGGAGCGGTTAGATGTCTCGCACATATGCCATAACCCCATCTGTCTTAAGCCGGAACATTTAATTCTTGAGCCGCACTCTCTCAATATGGATAGAATGGGGTGTAGAATGAGAAATTTATGTACAAAGGATCACTATCCACATTGTTTATTATAGATTAAGGTGAATATTATTTATTTGAAAGCCTGGTAGACTTGCGGAGTCTGCCATATGAGTGGTCTTTTGGGTACATAGGACTGTTTTTAGTGACCGGTAAAAGTTTATTTTTCGTATAATCTTTTTCCTCCTGATGCCGTGCATGTATATCATACAGAGCATGCTTTCTTGCATTTCTGTGATTGATACTGTTTTCAGAGTATTTACAATTTCTCATTTGATCACTATGGTCCTCTAATTTTTTTAGAGATTTTGCCACTTTTGTACCCGGTTGTATTGGACTACCAGCAGCCTCACACAAGATGACGATAGAATTGCCTGTACCATGATTGACTTTGTGACATGCCGTATGTACCCGGCCGGTAAAGTTTCTAGCATAGGTAACATTAACTGGTACAGTGCTACGTATGGATCGATTTAGGGCTTCAACTTTTTGTGTATTTGCACTTTTAGCTGTTTTAGCAAGCATGCCTGGACCCAGACGGTAATTGACACATTGGCGCAGAGTATTTTCACTGTTTTCATTTAGCTCAATTTCAAAATTATGTCTCTTTAAATATGCACTTTTGTCAATCCATGATTGAGATTTTCTAGATTTAGAACAAACAAATGAATATAGGGAACAATCTGTGTGGTCTCCACAGTAACAGCCCACTATGGCATCTGAAACATATGAAAGTTTGGATTTCATTACGTCAGGGGATTTGTGATATCTAATATTAGCCTGTACGAACTCTGCCTGACAGCGGGCTGCCATGTCAGAAGCAAACAAACTTTGTAGTCGGGTTCTTTGCACCTTTAACCGAGCTGGCATGATGTCACAAACTGTGGATAAATTATTTACAAATTTTCTATGGTTAGATGCTACATGTCTAGTGTCAAGAAAATGGATGGGCGTTGTTGATGTTAGTCCCTCCTGATATAAACACTCTGCCGCCCTGTACGCACTGCTGTCTGGGTCAGTTGTAACTTCATTTATTTCTAATCCATCCTCTTTTAGCTCCTCAAAACACTCTCTTGCCCACCGCTCTTCATTTCCTATACTGTCTTGCATGTTGATATTTGCCGTGCACGGACCAGCATGTTCGCCTACATTTGTACTAACTGTATGTTTTCTCTTAGAACAAAGTTTAGACTTTGGTAATGTATTTATAATGCTATGTTTATAAGTTTCATTTTCAGCAACTGTATACACACACTGGGTTGCTGGTTGAAAAGGGTCTTTCCAATTCCAGAATAAATAGCATTATTGTATACACAGTCAGATTGAATGTTAACAACATCAGGATTTTCCCCCCGTATCTTTTTTATCCTTTTAATTTTCTCCCTTTGTCGTTGTAAATCTCTCATGTTTTCTTCTTCTATCTTTTCAGATATTGCATTAGCAGTGTGTTGCATACCAGATACAGATGGAGGAGGAATATTTGACGCCATACAGATTTTACGGTAACTTGCTGTACTAATTGGAGTATGGTGTAGACCAACTTGTAATCCAAGATTTATTTTTGCTGCGCGTCGTCCCCTTTTTACACTGGCAACCTCTTCGTACAAGTTAAACATTTTTGATTTGTATGCGCATTGTGTACATTTTGCACACTCTCTCCAAGCTGATCCCCACTTTTTTTCCTTTGACAAGTCCCATTCAAGGTTGCCTTTACAGTGAGGGGATAGATTCTGATGTTCCCTAAACACCTCATTCCACATTTCTGTGTTTTTACTTATTGTAACTGTTCTGTTGGTATATTGTTCAGATCTAAAGGTAAAAAATTAATGAAAGACATTAATTAACTCCCTGTCTTGCATCATTGTGTAGCAAATATAGCTTATTTGTCTTTTTTATATTGTGTAGTATCAAGATTTAAATTAGAATTATCTCCCTTTGAGCCATTATTTTTCAGAGCAGAGTTATTAAGGCTGTGATGCAGATAATGTTGTAAATGAGCACTTTTCAAGTATTTTTACATGCGAATAATTATTTGGTACGTAGAAATAATATATTTATTTCATCATTCAATGCGTTTCTTCAATTCAAAAATTTTCTGTATAACTTTTCAGTATTACATACCCTGCATCTATACACTGTTGATAAAATATTTGTTTCTCTAATGTGATGTTTGAAATTTTCCAGTAAATACTGTAAATAGTTGCTTTATCAATTGTAATGCAATATATGATCTTACCCAGTCTTATTTTCATTTTCTGCACATTTTTGTACTTCAGTCTTGGATGCCTGTTTTGGACGCAGAAGCCGCCCTGATGTTGGGTGCATAGGAATTTCAGCATAGTGTTTGATACTAACAGATTTTGTCACAAGATCAAAGTCATCCTTGGATAGTCTTTCAAATTTAATCACAGGGAATACAGGTATTTTAGAATTTTTCAATTTAAGTCCTCTGTTATGTGGAATATTTCCCTTCTTAAATCTGTGTTTTTTTAAGTGTACAGCATAACGTCCCATTTTTTAATTCAAATTTTTATGAAATAATTATTCTTATAACAATATTTGTCACTCTCTGATTTCATTTAACAAAAGTAAGAAGAAGGAAAGTGCAGAAACAGGATAAATTTTATTGCTAAGATATAATTTTTATGGGTGACAGTTGAAGAAAAGTCTGTTTTTTCTCTGGCTCTACCAGTATGATAAGACATTCTCATCTTTGATAGAGAATGACCCTATAGCTTATCTGTGTGCACTTTAAATGATCTATACAAGATATAAAAACACAGATTTAGTGTAGGGAAATATTAATGTTGATTTTTTTTTTGTATGACACTCATTTAAAAGACTTGGAAACAACTTTTTGTGGTATTTTCAAGGTATACTCATTACAACTTCCATATATGGAGATATTAACCTCAGAATATAATATGACAGATCTTTCTAAGATTAACTGGTACTATTTGTTCAAACAAACACAAAAAACAGTTCATATTTATTAAAGAATATATTTTACATCATTTTTTATACAACATTCAATTTACATCTTTTTGTACAAAATATACATTGGCCGCAATATGGGCTATAGTACAAATTTTCCTTAAACTTTGACAATTTAGCCACTACAGATCTTGTATTGAATCTGGAACTTTAGAATAGGCTAAATTACATGATTAATATAAAACAAGTATGATTTGAAGAAGAATTGTCTCTTATAGGGGTAAATTCAGTAAATAAATATACGTCATCAGGGACCGCCCATTTAGGGGAGAGCTTTCAGTATAGAATTGAAGACCTGTGCTGCAATGATTGGTAGATAAAGTTTTCAATAATATTTTTTTTATTAGATGGATCAATTCTGAGGTTAAAAAAAATAATTAAATAATGCTGAATGCATTTATTTTTTTTTAAAACAGGATTGAAAAGTGATGGAGTCATTGTAGGAATTAAGTGCGAAACTACAGTGTTTGTAAACAAAGCCATGTGGAAGGCCCGAAAATGCCGCATGACCCTATGTTTTTATGGTTGCAAAAAATGGGGCTATATTTGTACTTTAATGAATGAAATATGAAAGCTCCTAATTTGTAAAGGTAAAAAAGTTATGAATTTAATTGAACATGTAGGTTTACATTGAAGTTAATGGAAGATTTTTTACTGAATTTACCCCTATAGGGAGAATTTGCACCCTGTCACTGTACCTTTTCAAGGACATCTGAGAACCCCAAAGTTCTTTTCCTGTAAATATTAATGCAATGGAAGCCTTTTGGAATCAAATAGCACTATCTTTAATGCAAAAGTCTATTTTTAATTGCGGTCGGCATGGGTGTACTGAGTGGACTGGTGGTAGAGAGCATGGGGTCTATGGGAAGAAGTCAGTTGTGTGGCCTGATGGAAGGAAAAAAATAGAAAGGGTTCACAGGCTCTCCTACATGCATGCACATCATATTTTGAGGGATGAAATGCCAAATAAAAATTCACAAGGGAGCGGTTAGATGTCTCGCACATATGCCATAACCCCATCTGTCTTAAGCCGGAACATTTAATTCTTGAGCCGCACTCTCTCAATATGGATAGAATGGGGTGTAGAATGAGAAATTTATGTACAAAGGATCACTATCCACATTGTTTATTATAGATTAAGGTGAATATTATTTATTTGAAAGCCTGGTAGACTTGCGGAGTCTGCCATATGAGTGGTCTTTTGGGTACATAGGACTGTTTTTAGTGACCGGTAAAAGTTTATTTTTCGTATAATCTTTTTCCTCCTGATGCCGTGCATGTATATCATACAGAGCATGCTTTCTTGCATTTCTGTGATTGATACTGTTTCAGAGTATTTACAATTTCTCATTTGATCACTATGGTCCTCTAATTTTTTAGAGATTTTGCCACTTTTGTACCCGGTTGTATTGGACTACCAGCAGCCTCACACAAGATGACGATAGAATTGCCTGTACCATGATTGACTTTGTGACATGCCGTATGTACCCGGCCGGTAAAGTTTCTAGCATAGGTAACATTAACTGGTACAGTGCTACGTATGGATCGATTTAGGGCTTCAACTTTTTGTGTATTTGCACTTTTAGCTGTTTTAGCAAGCATGCCTGGACCCAGACGGTAATTGACACATTGGCGCAGAGTATTTTCACTGTTTTCATTTAGCTCAATTTCAAAATTATGTCTCTTTAAATATGCACTTTTGTCAATCCATGATTGAGATTTTCTAGATTTAGAACAAACAAATGAATATAGGGAACAATCTGTGTGGTCTCCACAGTAACAGCCCACTATGGCATCTGAAACATATGAAAGTTTGGATTTCATTACGTCAGGGGATTTGTGATATCTAATATTAGCCTGTACGAACTCTGCCTGACAGCGGGCTGCCATGTCAGAAGCAAACAAACTTTGTAGTCGGGTTCTTTGCACCTTTAACCGAGCTGGCATGATGTCACAAACTGTGGATAAATTATTTACAAATTTTCTATGGTTAGATGCTACATGTCTAGTGTCAAGAAAATGGATGGGCGTTGTTGATGTTAGTCCCTCCTGATATAAACACTCTGCCGCCCTGTACGCACTGCTGTCTGGGTCAGTTGTAACTTCATTTATTTCTAATCCATCCTCTTTTAGCTCCTCAAAACACTCTCTTGCCCACCGCTCTTCATTTCCTATACTGTCTTGCATGTTGATATTTGCCGTGCACGGACCAGCATGTTCGCCTACATTTGTACTAACTGTATGTTTTCTCTTAGAACAAAGTTTAGACTTTGGTAATGTATTTATAATGCTATGTTTATAAGTTTCATTTTCAGCAACTGTATACACACACTGGGTTGCTGGTTGAAAAGGGGTCTTTCCAATTCCAGAATAAATAGCATTATTGTATACACAGTCAGATTGAATGTTAACAACATCAGGATTTTCCCCCGTATCTTTTTTATCCTTTTAATTTTCTCCCTTTGTCGTTGTAAATCTCTCATGTTTTCTTCTTCTATCTTTTCAGATATTGCATTAGCAGTGTGTTGCATACCAGATACAGATGGAGGAGGAATATTTGACGCCATACAGATTTTAACGGTAACTTGCTGTACTAATTGGAGTATGGTGTAGACCAACTTGTAATCCAAGATTTATTTTTGCTGCGCGTCGTCCCCTTTTTACACTGGCAACCTCTTCGTACAAGTTAAACATTTTTGATTTGTATGCGCATTGTGTACATTTTGCACACTCTCTCCAAGCTGATCCCCACTTTTTTTCCTTTGACAAGTCCCATTCAAGGTTGCCTTTACAGTGAGGGGATAGATTCTGATGTTCCCTAAACACCTCATTCCACATTTCTGTGTTTTTACTTATTGTAACTGTTCTGTTGGTATATTGTTCAGATCTAAAGGTAAAAAATTAATGAAAGACATTAATTAACTCCCTGTCTTGCATCATTGTGTAGCAAATATAGCTTATTTGTCTTTTTTATATTGTGTAGTATCAAGATTTAAATTAGAATTATCTCCCTTTGAGCCATTATTTTTCAGAGCAGAGTTATTAAGGCTGTGATGCAGATAATGTTGTAAATGAGCACTTTTCAAGTATTTTTACATGCGAATAATTATTTGGTACGTAGAAATAATATATTTATTTCATCATTCAATGCGTTTCTTCAATTCAAAAATTTTCTGTATAACTTTTCAGTATTACATACCCTGCATCTATACACTGTTGATAAAATATTTGTTTCTCTAATGTGATGTTTGAAATTTTCCAGTAAATACTGTAAATAGTTGCTTTATCAATTGTAATGCAATATATGATCTTACCCAGTCTTATTTTCATTTTCTGCACATTTTTGTACTTCAGTCTTGGATGCCTGTTTTGGACGCAGAAGCCGCCCTGATGTTGGGTGCATAGGAATTTCAGCATAGTGTTTGATACTAACAGATTTTGTCACAAGATCAAAGTCATCCTTGGATAGTCTTTCAAATTTAATCACAGGGAATACAGGTATTTTAGAATTTTTCAATTTAAGTCCTCTGTTATGTGGAATATTTCCCTTCTTAAATCTGTGTTTTTTTAAGTGTACAGCATAACGTCCCATTTTTTAATTCAAATTTTTATGAAATAATTATTCTTATAACAATATTTGTCACTCTCTGATTTCATTTAACAAAAGTAAGAAGAAGGAAAGTGCAGAAACAGGATAAATTTTATTGCTAAGATATAATTTTTATGGGTGACAGTTGAAGAAAAGTCTGTTTTTTCTCTGGCTCTACCAGTATGATAAGACATTCTCATCTTTGATAGAGAATGACCCTATAGCTTATCTGTGTGCACTTTAAATGATCTATACAAGATATAAAAACACAGATTTAGTGTAGGGAAATATTAATGTTGATTTTTTTTTTGTATGACACTCATTTAAAAGACTTGGAAACAACTTTTTGTGGTATTTTCAAGGTATACTCATTACAACTTCCATATATGGAGATATTAACCTCAGAATATAATATGACAGATCTTTCTAAGATTAACTGGTACTATTTGTTCAAACAAACACAAAAAACAGTTCATATTTATTAAAGAATATATTTTACATCATTTTTTATACAACATTCAATTTACATCTTTTTGTACAAAATATACATTGGCCGCAATATGGGCTATAGTACAAATTTTCCTTAAACTTTGACAATTTAGCCACTACAGATCTTGTATTGAATCTGGAACTTTAGAATAGGCTAAATTACATGATTAATATAAAACAAGTATGATTTGAAGAAGAATTGTCTCTTATAGGGAGAATTTGCACCCTGTCACTGTACCTTTTCAAGGACATCTGAGAACCCCAAAGTTCTTTTCCTGTAAATATTAATGCAATGGAAGCCTTTTGGAATCAAATAGCACTATCTTTAATGCAAAAGTCTATTTTTAATTGCGGTCGGCATGGGTGTACTGAGTGGACTGGTGGTAGAGAGCATGGGGTCTATGGGAAGAAGTCAGTTGTGTGGCCTGATGGAAGGAAAAAAATAGAAAGGGTTCACAGGCTCTCCTACATGCATGCACATCATATTTTGAGGGATGAAATGCCAAATAAAAATTCACAAGGGGAGCGGTTAGATGTCTCGCACATATGCCATAACCCCATCTGTCTTAAGCCGGAACATTTAATTCTTGAGCCGCACTCTCTCAATATGGATAGAATGGGGTGTAGAATGAGAAATTTATGTACAAAGGATCACTATCCACATTGTTTATTATAGATTAAGGTGAATATTATTTATTTGAAAGCCTGGTAGACTTGCGGAGTCTGCCATATGAGTGGTCTTTTGGGTACATAGGACTGTTTTTAGTGACCGGTAAAAGTTTATTTTTCGTATAATCTTTTTCCTCCTGATGCCGTGCATGTATATCATACAGAGCATGCTTTCTTGCATTTCTGTGATTGATACTGTTTTCAGAGTATTTACAATTTCTCATTTGATCACTATGGTCCTCTAATTTTTTTAGAGATTTTGCCACTTTTGTACCCGGTTGTATTGGACTACCAGCAGCCTCACACAAGATGACGATAGAATTGCCTGTACCATGATTGACTTTGTGACATGCCGTATGTACCCGGCCGGTAAAGTTTCTAGCATAGGTAACATTAACTGGTACAGTGCTACGTATGGATCGATTTAGGGCTTCAACTTTTTGTGTATTTGCACTTTTAGCTGTTTTAGCAAGCATGCCTGGACCCAGACGGTAATTGACACATTGGCGCAGAGTATTTTCACTGTTTTCATTTAGCTCAATTTCAAAATTATGTCTCTTTAAATATGCACTTTTGTCAATCCATGATTGAGATTTTCTAGATTTAGAACAAACAAATGAATATAGGGAACAATCTGTGTGGTCTCCACAGTAACAGCCCACTATGGCATCTGAAACATATGAAAGTTTGGATTTCATTACGTCAGGGGATTTGTGATATCTAATATTAGCCTGTACGAACTCTGCCTGACAGCGGGCTGCCATGTCAGAAGCAAACAAACTTTGTAGTCGGGTTCTTTGCACCTTTAACCGAGCTGGCATGATGTCACAAACTGTGGATAAATTATTTACAAATTTTCTATGGTTAGATGCTACATGTCTAGTGTCAAGAAAATGGATGGGCGTTGTTGATGTTAGTCCCTCCTGATATAAACACTCTGCCGCCCTGTACGCACTGCTGTCTGGGTCAGTTGTAACTTCATTTATTTCTAATCCATCCTCTTTTAGCTCCTCAAAACACTCTCTTGCCCACCGCTCTTCATTTCCTATACTGTCTTGCATGTTGATATTTGCCGTGCACGGACCAGCATGTTCGCCTACATTTGTACTAACTGTATGTTTTCTCTTAGAACAAAGTTTAGACTTTGGTAATGTATTTATAATGCTATGTTTATAAGTTTCATTTTCAGCAACTGTATACACACACTGGGTTGCTGGTTGAAAAGGGGTCTTTCCAATTCCAGAATAAATAGCATTATTGTATACACAGTCAGATTGAATGTTAACAACATCAGGATTTTCCCCCCGTATCTTTTTTATCCTTTTAATTTTCTCCCTTTGTCGTTGTAAATCTCTCATGTTTTCTTCTTCTATCTTTTCAGATATTGCATTAGCAGTGTGTTGCATACCAGATACAGATGGAGGAGGAATATTTGACGCCATACAGATTTTACGGTAACTTGCTGTACTAATTGGAGTATGGTGTAGACCAACTTGTAATCCAAGATTTATTTTTGCTGCGCGTCGTCCCCTTTTTACACTGGCAACCTCTTCGTACAAGTTAAACATTTTTGATTTGTATGCGCATTGTGTACATTTTGCACACTCTCTCCAAGCTGATCCCCACTTTTTTTCCTTTGACAAGTCCCATTCAAGGTTGCCTTTACAGTGAGGGGATAGATTCTGATGTTCCCTAAACACCTCATTCCACATTTCTGTGTTTTTACTTATTGTAACTGTTCTGTTGGTATATTGTTCAGATCTAAAGGTAAAAAATTAATGAAAGACATTAATTAACTCCCTGTCTTGCATCATTGTGTAGCAAATATAGCTTATTTGTCTTTTTTATATTGTGTAGTATCAAGATTTAAATTAGAATTATCTCCCTTTGAGCCATTATTTTTCAGAGCAGAGTTATTAAGGCTGTGATGCAGATAATGTTGTAAATGAGCACTTTTCAAGTATTTTTACATGCGAATAATTATTTGGTACGTAGAAATAATATATTTATTTCATCATTCAATGCGTTTCTTCAATTCAAAAATTTTCTGTATAACTTTTCAGTATTACATACCCTGCATCTATACACTGTTGATAAAATATTTGTTTCTCTAATGTGATGTTTGAAATTTTCCAGTAAATACTGTAAATAGTTGCTTTATCAATTGTAATGCAATATATGATCTTACCCAGTCTTATTTTCATTTTCTGCACATTTTTGTACTTCAGTCTTGGATGCCTGTTTTGGACGCAGAAGCCGCCCTGATGTTGGGTGCATAGGAATTTCAGCATAGTGTTTGATACTAACAGATTTTGTCACAAGATCAAAGTCATCCTTGGATAGTCTTTCAAATTTAATCACAGGGAATACAGGTATTTTAGAATTTTTCAATTTAAGTCCTCTGTTATGTGGAATATTTCCCTTCTTAAATCTGTGTTTTTTTAAGTGTACAGCATAACGTCCCATTTTTTAATTCAAATTTTTATGAAATAATTATTCTTATAACAATATTTGTCACTCTCTGATTTCATTTAACAAAAGTAAGAAGAAGGAAAGTGCAGAAACAGGATAAATTTTATTGCTAAGATATAATTTTTATGGGTGACAGTTGAAGAAAAGTCTGTTTTTTCTCTGGCTCTACCAGTATGATAAGACATTCTCATCTTTGATAGAGAATGACCCTATAGCTTATCTGTGTGCACTTTAAATGATCTATACAAGATATAAAAACACAGATTTAGTGTAGGGAAATATTAATGTTGATTTTTTTTTTGTATGACACTCATTTAAAAGACTTGGAAACAACTTTTTGTGGTATTTTCAAGGTATACTCATTACAACTTCCATATATGGAGATATTAACCTCAGAATATAATATGACAGATCTTTCTAAGATTAACTGGTACTATTTGTTCAAACAAACACAAAAAACAGTTCATATTTATTAAAGAATATATTTTACATCATTTTTTATACAACATTCAATTTACATCTTTTTGTACAAAATATACATTGGCCGCAATATGGGCTATAGTACAAATTTTCCTTAAACTTTGACAATTTAGCCACTACAGATCTTGTATTGAATCTGGAACTTTAGAATAGGCTAAATTACATGATTAATATAAAACAAGTATGATTTGAAGAAGAATTGTCTCTTATAGGGGTAAATTCAGTAAATAAATATACGTCATCAGGGACCGCCCATTTAGGGGAGAGCTTTCAGTATAGAATTGAAGACCTGTGCTGCAATGATTGGTAGATAAAGTTTTCAATAATATTTTTTTTATTAGATGGATCAATTCTGAGGTTAAAAAAAATAATTAAATAATGCTGAATGCATTTATTTTTTTTTAAAACAGGATTGAAAAGTGATGGAGTCATTGTAGGAATTAAGTGCGAAACTACAGTGTTTGTAAACAAAGCCATGTGGAAGGCCCGAAAATGCCGCATGACCCTATGTTTTTATGGTTGCAAAAAATGGGGCTATATTTGTACTTTAATGAATGAAATATGAAAGCTCCTAATTTGTAAAGGTAAAAAAGTTATGAATTTAATTGAACATGTAGGTTTACATTGAAGTTAATGGAAGATTTTTTACTGAATTTACCCCTATAGGGAGAATTTGCACCCTGTCACTGTACCTTTTCAAGGACATCTGAGAACCCCAAAGTTCTTTTCCTGTAAATATTAATGCAATGGAAGCCTTTTGGAATCAAATAGCACTATCTTTAATGCAAAAGTCTATTTTTAATTGCGGTCGGCATGGGTGTACTGAGTGGACTGGTGGTAGAGAGCATGGGGTCTATGGGAAGAAGTCAGTTGTGTGGCCTGATGGAAGGAAAAAAATAGAAAGGGTTCACAGGCTCTCCTACATGCATGCACATCATATTTTGAGGGATGAAATGCCAAATAAAAATTCACAAGGGGAGCGGTTAGATGTCTCGCACATATGCCATAACCCCATCTGTCTTAAGCCGGAACATTTAATTCTTGAGCCGCACTCTCTCAATATGGATAGAATGGGGTGTAGAATGAGAAATTTATGTACAAAGGATCACTATCCACATTGTTTATTATAGATTAAGGTGAATATTATTTATTTGAAAGCCTGGTAGACTTGCGGAGTCTGCCATATGAGTGGTCTTTTGGGTACATAGGACTGTTTTTAGTGACCGGTAAAAGTTTATTTTTCGTATAATCTTTTTCCTCCTGATGCCGTGCATGTATATCATACAGAGCATGCTTTCTTGCATTTCTGTGATTGATACTGTTTTCAGAGTATTTACAATTTCTCATTTGATCACTATGGTCCTCTAATTTTTTTAGAGATTTTGCCACTTTTGTACCCGGTTGTATTGGACTACCAGCAGCCTCACACAAGATGACGATAGAATTGCCTGTACCATGATTGACTTTGTGACATGCCGTATGTACCCGGCCGGTAAAGTTTCTAGCATAGGTAACATTAACTGGTACAGTGCTACGTATGGATCGATTTAGGGCTTCAACTTTTTGTGTATTTGCACTTTTAGCTGTTTTAGCAAGCATGCCTGGACCCAGACGGTAATTGACACATTGGCGCAGAGTATTTTCACTGTTTTCATTTAGCTCAATTTCAAAATTATGTCTCTTTAAATATGCACTTTTGTCAATCCATGATTGAGATTTTCTAGATTTAGAACAAACAAATGAATATAGGGGAACAATCTGTGTGGTCTCCACAGTAACAGCCCACTATGGCATCTGAAACATATGAAAGTTTGGATTTCATTACGTCAGGGGATTTGTGATATCTAATATTAGCCTGTACGAACTCTGCCTGACAGCGGGCTGCCATGTCAGAAGCAAACAAACTTTGTAGTCGGGTTCTTTGCACCTTTAACCGAGCTGGCATGATGTCACAAACTGTGGATAAATTATTTACAAATTTTCTATGGTTAGATGCTACATGTCTAGTGTCAAGAAAATGGATGGGCGTTGTTGATGTTAGTCCCTCCTGATATAAACACTCTGCCGCCCTGTACGCACTGCTGTCTGGGTCAGTTGTAACTTCATTTATTTCTAATCCATCCTCTTTTAGCTCCTCAAAACACTCTCTTGCCCACCGCTCTTCATTTCCTATACTGTCTTGCATGTTGATATTTGCCGTGCACGGACCAGCATGTTCGCCTACATTTGTACTAACTGTATGTTTTCTCTTAGAACAAAGTTTAGACTTTGGTAATGTATTTATAATGCTATGTTTATAAGTTTCATTTTCAGCAACTGTATACACACACTGGGTTGCTGGTTGAAAAGGGGTCTTTCCAATTCCAGAATAAATAGCATTATTGTATACACAGTCAGATTGAATGTTAACAACATCAGGATTTTCCCCCCGTATCTTTTTTATCCTTTTAATTTTCTCCCTTTGTCGTTGTAAATCTCTCATGTTTTCTTCTTCTATCTTTTCAGATATTGCATTAGCAGTGTGTTGCATACCAGATACAGATGGAGGAGGAATATTTGACGCCATACAGATTTTACGGTAACTTGCTGTACTAATTGGAGTATGGTGTAGACCAACTTGTAATCCAAGATTTATTTTTGCTGCGCGTCGTCCCCTTTTTACACTGGCAACCTCTTCGTACAAGTTAAACATTTTTGATTTGTATGCGCATTGTGTACATTTTGCACACTCTCTCCAAGCTGATCCCCACTTTTTTTCCTTTGACAAGTCCCATTCAAGGTTGCCTTTACAGTGAGGGGATAGATTCTGATGTTCCCTAAACACCTCATTCCACATTTCTGTGTTTTTACTTATTGTAACTGTTCTGTTGGTATATTGTTCAGATCTAAAGGTAAAAAATTAATGAAAGACATTAATTAACTCCCTGTCTTGCATCATTGTGTAGCAAATATAGCTTATTTGTCTTTTTTATATTGTGTAGTATCAAGATTTAAATTAGAATTATCTCCCTTTGAGCCATTATTTTTCAGAGCAGAGTTATTAAGGCTGTGATGCAGATAATGTTGTAAATGAGCACTTTTCAAGTATTTTTACATGCGAATAATTATTTGGTACGTAGAAATAATATATTTATTTCATCATTCAATGCGTTTCTTCAATTCAAAAATTTTCTGTATAACTTTTCAGTATTACATACCCTGCATCTATACACTGTTGATAAAATATTTGTTTCTCTAATGTGATGTTTGAAATTTTCCAGTAAATACTGTAAATAGTTGCTTTATCAATTGTAATGCAATATATGATCTTACCCAGTCTTATTTTCATTTTCTGCACATTTTTGTACTTCAGTCTTGGATGCCTGTTTTGGACGCAGAAGCCGCCCTGATGTTGGGTGCATAGGAATTTCAGCATAGTGTTTGATACTAACAGATTTTGTCACAAGATCAAAGTCATCCTTGGATAGTCTTTCAAATTTAATCACAGGGAATACAGGTATTTTAGAATTTTTCAATTTAAGTCCTCTGTTATGTGGAATATTTCCCTTCTTAAATCTGTGTTTTTTTAAGTGTACAGCATAACGTCCCATTTTTTAATTCAAATTTTTATGAAATAATTATTCTTATAACAATATTTGTCACTCTCTGATTTCATTTAACAAAAGTAAGAAGAAGGAAAGTGCAGAAACAGGATAAATTTTATTGCTAAGATATAATTTTTATGGGTGACAGTTGAAGAAAAGTCTGTTTTTTCTCTGGCTCTACCAGTATGATAAGACATTCTCATCTTTGATAGAGAATGACCCTATAGCTTATCTGTGTGCACTTTAAATGATCTATACAAGATATAAAAACACAGATTTAGTGTAGGGAAATATTAATGTTGATTTTTTTTTTGTATGACACTCATTTAAAAGACTTGGAAACAACTTTTTGTGGTATTTTCAAGGTATACTCATTACAACTTCCATATATGGAGATATTAACCTCAGAATATAATATGACAGATCTTTCTAAGATTAACTGGTACTATTTGTTCAAACAAACACAAAAAACAGTTCATATTTATTAAAGAATATATTTTACATCATTTTTTATACAACATTCAATTTACATCTTTTTGTACAAAATATACATTGGCCGCAATATGGGCTATAGTACAAATTTTCCTTAAACTTTGACAATTTAGCCACTACAGATCTTGTATTGAATCTGGAACTTTAGAATAGGCTAAATTACATGATTAATATAAAACAAGTATGATTTGAAGAAGAATTGTCTCTTATAGGGGTAAATTCAGTAAATAAATATACGTCATCAGGGACCGCCCATTTAGGGGAGAGCTTTCAGTATAGAATTGAAGACCTGTGCTGCAATGATTGGTAGATAAAGTTTTCAATAATATTTTTTTTATTAGATGGATCAATTCTGAGGTTAAAAAAAATAATTAAATAATGCTGAATGCATTTATTTTTTTTTAAAACAGGATTGAAAAGTGATGGAGTCATTGTAGGAATTAAGTGCGAAACTACAGTGTTTGTAAACAAAGCCATGTGGAAGGCCCGAAAATGCCGCATGACCCTATGTTTTTATGGTTGCAAAAAATGGGGCTATATTTGTACTTTAATGAATGAAATATGAAAGCTCCTAATTTGTAAAGGTAAAAAAGTTATGAATTTAATTGAACATGTAGGTTTACATTGAAGTTAATGGAAGATTTTTTACTGAATTTACCCCTATAGGGAGAATTTGCACCCTGTCACTGTACCTTTTCAAGGACATCTGAGAACCCCAAAGTTCTTTTCCTGTAAATATTAATGCAATGGAAGCCTTTTGGAATCAAATAGCACTATCTTTAATGCAAAAGTCTATTTTTAATTGCGGTCGGCATGGGTGTACTGAGTGGACTGGTGGTAGAGAGCATGGGGTCTATGGGAAGAAGTCAGTTGTGTGGCCTGATGGAAGGAAAAAAATAGAAAGGGTTCACAGGCTCTCCTACATGCATGCACATCATATTTTGAGGGATGAAATGCCAAATAAAAATTCACAAGGGGAGCGGTTAGATGTCTCGCACATATGCCATAACCCCATCTGTCTTAAGCCGGAACATTTAATTCTTGAGCCGCACTCTCTCAATATGGATAGAATGGGGTGTAGAATGAGAAATTTATGTACAAAGGATCACTATCCACATTGTTTATTATAGATTAAGGTGAATATTATTTATTTGAAAGCCTGGTAGACTTGCGGAGTCTGCCATATGAGTGGTCTTTTGGGTACATAGGACTGTTTTTAGTGACCGGTAAAAGTTTATTTTTCGTATAATCTTTTTCCTCCTGATGCCGTGCATGTATATCATACAGAGCATGCTTTCTTGCATTTCTGTGATTGATACTGTTTTCAGAGTATTTACAATTTCTCATTTGATCACTATGGTCCTCTAATTTTTTTAGAGATTTTGCCACTTTTGTACCCGGTTGTATTGGACTACCAGCAGCCTCACACAAGATGACGATAGAATTGCCTGTACCATGATTGACTTTGTGACATGCCGTATGTACCCGGCCGGTAAAGTTTCTAGCATAGGTAACATTAACTGGTACAGTGCTACGTATGGATCGATTTAGGGCTTCAACTTTTTGTGTATTTGCACTTTTAGCTGTTTTAGCAAGCATGCCTGGACCCAGACGGTAATTGACACATTGG